>NW_026267307.1:239357-239945 GCF_000697945.3 Frankliniella occidentalis | reverse complement strand
AAATACAATTATAAGGTGTGTAGTCATATTTATTGTTCACACACATCCTAGGTCTTAACCACAACCCGAGTTGTATGCGTAAATACACGAAATAGCAAGCGATAGGTTACGAGTGATGGGTGATGGGTAGCGTAGATTGCTTCATTCGAGTTCCATCTTTAAATTATGTGACAGTTGGTACTTTTCAGTGTGTAAAGGCACTGCCTTATTGTGGCATAAGTATTGTTCGCCGACTTTAGGTAGAGATTGACATCAACAATGCTTTCAAATAAAAGACCGCTTTATTCAGATTGACATAAACCTTATATACAGTTATGACTAAATACACTCAATTGCAATGATTGTGAACTAACCACAGTAATTGTTGTTGTATTTAGTAGCAGGCTGTGGAGAGTATGAAAATGGGACTTCCCTGTATGTGATTGTTTTGATCTATTTTAAAGTGCTATTTTAGATATATCAACAATATGAGTAAGTATTTTTATATTATACACAAAGTCTGGGCATTGTGCCTTCAATCGTCGGTTTTGAAAGGTGCCCCACGGGTGATTCTCAGAAAACGGGCCATTTAGCATCCGCGGCCCCACA
>NW_026267307.1:236350-239307 GCF_000697945.3 Frankliniella occidentalis | reverse complement strand
AATATTGTTAGTATACTGTTCGAAGGTGCATATGTTATAATGTAATTCATGTACTGTGTTAGGTTATGATAACCAGCAGCCGTGTTGCAGCAAACAGTTAGCACCCGAAAATCATTCAAGTGGTAAATCTATTTTTGATTTTTTTATGTATTGTGTTGTGAATGTTATTAATTTTTTTTGTTATTCCAGACGATGAAATAAATGATGAAGGTGACAATTCTAAAATCTACTCAATTACTAGTTGTAGTCATTCTGGTTTATCTGATATTGAGTTGAACATAAAAAGTGCTAGTGGTCAAAAACGGGAAGCAAAATTACAAAGACGACGAGAGTTATACAAAAGGAAGCGGGATGCAGAAACTCCTGAAGAAAGACAGTTAAGATCTGAGAAAAGAAAACGTCCTGGGGTCCTGCTAAAAAGAGTAAGAAAGAGAAAGAAGGTACATCTGAGAAACATGATTTGAAGAAAGAACGTCTGGAAAAACAAAGAGTTCGTCAGAAAAGATACAGAGAAAAGAAAAAACAAACTGTTAAAGAGAAATGTGTTGTTAAAAATGCAGTTAGTGATGCAGAAAAATCAATGACTTTAGATGATGAACTTTTATTGAGAGATGGTTAGTATTTCAATTTGGTGTTTTAAAATAATTAAACTGTTTGAGATTGTTTGATTAATTACTATTATTACAGATGTGTTATCCACTGCTGAGACGTCTGATGATAGTGATGAAGAAGATTCTGACTCTGACATAGCTGCTTGTGAAGAGGAATCAAGAAATTTACTTCCAAATGACCCATATATTGTACTGAAAGCAGAAAAAGATTTTCATAAAAAACTGCAGCAAGTTGCAAGCACTAAATGTGACATCTGTGAGCGTATTATGCATTCGGACAAAGTTTCAGAAATTGATGGAGCATTGTGAAGTAATGTGTTGTTCAATGCTGGTCCAAAGTATACTGAAGATTTGTTGTCTGATATTCCTAGTAAATTGCTAGTTTGTGTAACTTGTAAAACTAGTATTTTGAAAAGGAAAGTGCCGACAATGGCAGTTGTTAATGGATTTTCATACCCTAAAGTTCCTAAAGAGTTGCCACCTTTGTCTGAAGTTGCTGAACATATAGTTGCACTTCGAATACCATTTCAACAAATAACTAATTTAGGAAAAATGGGAAAACGAGGTCAGTATGGATTAAAGGGAAGTGTTATAAACATTCCAACTGAACCTGAAACCAATGTGAAGAATTTGATTCCTTTGCTCCCTGAAGAAGATCAATTATACATTGTAAATGTGAAAAGGAAACTTGTACATAAACGAGCGTATGCATCATCGTTTGTAAGCATGAACACATTGAAAAGTTGGTGTAAATATCTTTCTAAAACTGAGTTGTATGTAAAGCATGGAGCTGTATTTGATAATACTAGATTGGAAAGTATTGCTGAGTGTACAGAGACTGATGAATTGGAAGTGTTTGATGGTCAACCCCAGCATACTATTTTAATGCCTGATTTGATGAGTATTCAATGTAATAGTAATTTAAATGTAGATAATGCTACAACAAACATTGATATTGCTCCTGGTGAACATAGTAAACCATTGTCTGTGGTTTGGGATCGAGAAGCTGAAGAACTCTCTTTTCCCAGTATATATTTGGGTACTTCTCGTAAATTTAAAATTGGAGTAACGAGATTTCAAGCTATGAAAAGTGAGATTCGAAGATGTGATCGGAGAGGTGCTAAACCACAAGCTGTTTTGTATAAATATGCTATTCATTGTAGAGAGCAAGCTTGTCGAAGATTGAGGCATAGGTTTGTACTAAATCTTATGTTACTCTTGTTTTGAGTTTGTAATACATAATTGTTACATTTGTTATAGGTTCAGAAGAAGAGCTGTATTAGAGAAGGGGAGCAGTGTAACTAGAAGGCAATTACTAGATCCATCTTTTACTGTATGCTCCCAGAGAAAAGGATTGGCTATTCCAAATTTGATGCCAAATTCTGCTCAATATTGGAAAAGTATTGGGCATGACGTATTTGCAATGGTTAGGCAATTGGGTAGGCCTACTAGTTTTCTCACGGTTTCGGCTGCTGAGTATCATTGGCCCATTTTATTGAACACACTTCAAAGATTGAATGGTGAAAGTAGTTTTTCACTTGGTGACAATGTAACAGAAAGTACTGATCCTAATATTTCTATGGGAAGTGATGAACGTTTGAAATTGATTAGAGATGATCCAGTTATTTGTGCTATGTATTTTAGAGAAGTAGTGGAAGAGCTTCGTCGGCATTTGAAGGCTAAGAATGGGCCTATGGGTATATTTCCAGTTGCGGACTATGTATTCCGTATAGAATTTCAAGTAAGTTATTAATTTATACTGTAATAATTTTAAAACTCAACTTGAATTGAATATTTTCATTTTTATTGTAGGTTCGTGGAAGTCCTCACTTGCATGCTTTACTTTGGCTAGAAAATGCTCCTCCTAATCCTTTGGACAATATTGCTGAAACAGTTAAGTTTATTGATGCCTTGATTTCCTGTGACTCAACTCTTCCGAATGCTGAAAGAAATCAACATAAACACACAGCAACGTGTTTTAAGAAGAAGAGTGTGTTAAGCAGGTTTTATGCTAAGAAATTGACGGAAGAAGATATGCATCGCTATTGTAGATTTGGTGCGCCATTTTGGCCATCACCTGAAACAAGAATTTTACTACCTTTGTACCATTCAGATCAAGATAAGCTAGTTTTTGAGAATCATAAGAGTTGGAGAGATCATTATAAGTATTTGCAGAGTTATATTGGAAATGACGTAAAAGTGACAAGCAGGCCCGCCCTTCCGCCAAACGGAGTTGCCAGCTCCGCTTCGCTGCGCCGGCAACTCCGTTCGGCAGGGGCCGGGCCTGCTTGGCCTGCCGGCGGCGACGCTCGGGCCTGCGGCCCGACCGTTTCATTTACGCAGTTT
>NW_026267307.1:224370-225530 GCF_000697945.3 Frankliniella occidentalis | reverse complement strand
AGGTAGATATATGCCAGGCGCGTCGCAGCCTAACAGTGTTTCGTGAGATATCGCGAAGCCTGTTACGCGAGACGTGGTCTGGCGTACATCTACCTAGTTTATTAGAATAGAAGAATATTTGTTGTATATTTTTATTTTTTCATAGTCCCTGTAACTAAAAATGTTTTCATCACCAAAAGTAAAGTAAATGAAGAGTGTTTGCAAGGCCAAACTGATTTACTTAATACCTTGAAGTCAAGTGGTATGTTAATACGTAAATAATTACTTTTTGCATAAGTAGAAAAGTTGTGAATGATTCTTTTTAGTAACGTTTTTGTTTTATATTGCAGGTGCTTTTCAGTAATTAGATGTCATGTTGGTAATGAATGTGTAATGTTTGTGGTTTTAAAATTGTTTATTGAGTACTTTAAAGTATATTAGTATTTGTTATATGCAGGAGTGCGCGATGGTCCTGAGCACGTGTTTCAAGTGGCAGTACAGTGATTCGACAACTGATTTTTTTTTGATTTTTTTGTAAATTTTTTGTGGTTGTTGCTGTGAAGGTAAAGAGTTGATTATTTATGTGTTGGGTGATGTAATATTTAAATAAATTAATTATTTTGTTGTGTTGTTGTTAATGTTGTATTTTTTATATTGAAGATATGTTTAAGGTTTTGCTTAAGTTATGACGTTGCACATTTGTGTCAGAGGAAGAGGAGCAAGTTATTTGTCGAGTGTAGCATCTATGGCACCCTGGTAATATTTTGTTTTTTCAGTGAGGCAGAGGTGGACTGACCGCACCCTGGGCACGGTGTCACTTTCCTAGTCGATATCGCTGTACATCAACAAGCTGCTGCAACTGCGTTCGGGTGAGCGAGCGCTGGTCGTGGGCGGCGGTACAGCGGTCGCTTAGGCTGCACCCTGAGTTGGAGGTGTTTTTTGGTACCGTGGAGAGGTACTGCTGTGATTTGACGCCTGATATGATGTGCTGTTGTTGTCGATTAGGCTTTTTATTACTCAGCTATGCATGGTAATATTTTGTTTTTTTCAGTGAGGCAGAGGTGGATTGACTGCACCGTGGGCACAGTGTCACTTTTCTAGTCGACAGCGCTGCGACGCGTCCTAAGAACAAAGTCTGATCTGTTTGCGCGCCCGTCAACAAAGTCTGATCTGTTTGCGCG
>NW_026267307.1:218972-224320 GCF_000697945.3 Frankliniella occidentalis | reverse complement strand
ACAGACAGACAGACAGACACACAGACAGACACACAGACACACACGAGGTCGTTTGCATAAGCCCGCTGGATAGCTTTTTCAAAGCAGAAGGGCGGGCTAAAAAATGATAATGAATGGTTAGCTTATCTTGATACATTGAAAATATTAAGACACAAGTTAAAGGATGTGTTAGTTTCTGAAAATTGTCCTGATAATTTCCATGAATTTTTGAAAGCTGGTTCGTGCCCTGATGAGGAAACGTATTTGTTGGTTGCCAGAGCATTTATTATCCGGCCATTTGTGATGTATTAAAGAACAATGGCAGATATTAGAACTAATCCAAGTATGCCTTGGGTCGGTAAAGTTATTGGCTCAAATAGTGATTCTCAGTTTATTTTAGACTTTTACAGTCTTATAAGGTATTGTGTATCGTACATGACTAAAGGTGAAAAGGCCCATTCTGAACTTTACCAACATATTATGAGATTAAGAAGAGAAAAGCATTATAATGACAGAGAGTTGCTGTACAAAATTTCATCTGAAGCTTTGCTTTCGAAGGAAACGTCAGCACAAGAAGCTGCTTGGGTTTTACTGCAATTTCCTCTTTGTGAAAAGAGTCGAAAGTGTCAGTTTATAGATACATCTGCTTATAGTGAGAGGACTAGGTGTCCTAAGACTTTGAAAGATTTAGAGCAGTTGTCTGATGATGCTACGGATATTTGGAAACCAGATGTGTATGATAAGTATTCACAGCGTGCAGAAAGTTTGGAAAATGAAACTTTGGCAAGTTTTGCTGCTTCTTATTACCAAAGTAGAAGAAAACTAGATTCTTTAGGTAATATTGTTCCTAGAAAATTTGATCGAGTTATAAGATATCGAAAATTTAAGGAAAACACAGAAGATGTTGATGAAAAAGAAAATTTCTATCGAACTTTCATTACCTTGCATTTGCCTTGGCGTGATGAGGTTAATGATATTTTGAAACCAGTTCAAGAATTTGGTGTGTTTTCGTCATTTGAACACATGTATAATGAAAATATCAATCAAATTATGAATGGTCGTCGAAAATTTGAGTGCAATATAGATATTGAAGTGAATTTGGAAGTTGAAGTTGAAAAATGTGTTGCTGAAGATGAACAAGAGCAAGAAAATGAAACAGATGAATTGATTAGACGTTATGTGTGTGGGAACAGCAAGTACGTTTTTGAAGAAAATGAAGAATTCATGGATGCTGAAAGTCAACACATTAGCATTGATTTGCCTTTAAATGAATACCAATCTTCAAGAAGAGTTGCTGCTCCTAGATCTCGTGGTGATTGGACCAGAGATGAATTAAATTGTATGATAAGAAGTTTGAATTCTCTTCAAAGACTGATTGTTTTGTATGTTATTCATGGAATTCGTACACGAAGCGATCCTGAGTTAGTATATTTTGTAGTTTTAATTTTTGTTTACAAGTTACAATGGTAATAGTACTAATTTTTGTTTACAAGTTACAATGGTAATAGTACTAATTTTTATTTTACAGACTTATTTACATTGGAGGATCCGCTGGCGTTGGCAAGTCAGTTGTTGCTCGTTGTTTAGCAAATGGTTTCGAAATGTTTTCACCAAATTCAAATCCCGGATCTCCGAAATGTGTTGTTTCTGCTCCAACTGGTAAAGCTGCTGATAATATAAGTGGAAGAACAATTCATAATGTGTACATGCTTGTTGTCAATCAAAACAAGAAATCAGCTGTTGGAAAGCAATTACATTGTATTGATGATAGCAGTGAAGTTGGCTTTGATCCTTTGTCTCCCGATTCTTTGGCTGAACTTCAAAACCAATTTTGTGATATGTTTGGTCAGATAATTGATGAGGTAAGCATGGTATCACAATCTCAGCTAATTTCGATTGACCAAAGATGTCAACAAGCTAAAGGAGTGAAGGGTAAACCTTTCGGAGGATTGTGGACCATTGTATTTGGCGATTTTAGGTCGGTATTTTTTGAGTGGTTTCTTACTTTTACTCAGTAGTAGTAGTTTTAAAGGGTTTTTTAAAATTATTTTTAATTATTTTTCAGACAACTTCCTCCTATTGGTGGTGAAAGTTTGATGGAAAAGTCTAAAATTTCATTGGCTGGTGCTTTTCCTTTGTGGCCAAAGTTTGCTCATATAGAGTTGTTGGAAAATATGAGACAAGGGGAAGATCGAAGTTTTGCGGAAATATTAAGGAAAATTGGTGACTATGAAGAGCTTACTAATGAAGAAAGACTTCTCATTGAGTCTAGATTTGTTCACAAAAATAAACTTACTGTTCCTGATGATGCCGTTAGAATAGATGGTACAAATCGTGAAGTTGACAAGTAAAGTTCTTCCATTTTGCTGAAAAATGATGCTTCCAAAGTTTTGATTATTGAAGCTAGAGACAGAATTGAAGAGAATAAGAGTAAGTCAATGATTATTTCTGCAGCTGCAAGATTGAAAGCACAAGATAGAAATGAAACTATATTGCATTCAGCTGAAAATTTAACTATAACTCAAGCACGAGGTCTACCTTTCAAGTTAATTGCTGTTGTGGGCTATTCTTATCTTGTTACTAAAAATATAGATACTGCTGATGGTTTAGTAAATGGCTCTGTTGGGAAACTTGTTTGGATTGAATTTGGTACTCTGAAGAAAAGCTACCCTGCTAAGGATGGATTATCTCATGATGACGTTGTTCCTAAACGTTTGTGGATGACTTTCCCAGGTAATATAGAAGAATTGTAAATGTGAAGTTATTTGAACAATTCAATATGTATTTTACGTGTTTAATTTTCAGGCAAAACAGGTAAAATGGCAAGTGTGCGATTTCGCGATGAACTAAAATCTGCATTAGCAAATGCACACATATATAAAGATAAGGTGCATCCTTATGTATTGCCTTCATGTCCTTCTGAAGTAATTGAGTGTTTAGTACCAACTGAAAGAGAAGATCTTTCTTTAGACTCTGTTTGGACTGAATCTTGGAGAAGTGTTAAACGTCAGTAATTTCCGCTAACTAGTGCTTTAGCTATGACTGTTTATAAAATTCAAGGCAGTACTAAAGACAGTATCTATACTTATTATGACGTTAATATGTCAAATGCTGAAGTGTATGTATCATTTTCTAGAGTTACTAAACTGTCTGGTTTATATATAGATGACAGCAATGTAGTATGTAATTCAGATGGGCATTATTTTCAACATCCTCCTCGATTGGATGCTAATGTTGAAAAGAATTTGACATATAGAGACTTGAAGAGATTTCAAAAACGCCAACACCAGAAGACAAGATACATGGCTGAAAAAGAACAGTTACGTGATAAAGTTATTGTGGCACCATGGCAAGATCTAATGACAGTTTTGCCAAAGAAGAAATCATTGCTGTACCATAATGTTCAGAGTTTGAAATCTCATGCACTTGATATAATTTGTGATGATGTTTATATGTCTTGTGATATTTTGTTGTTAGCTGAGACTCATTTGTTTCCTGATGAGAATGTTTCTCTAGGAAGTGAGTTTTTCGAAGTTGCTCGTTGTGATTCTCTGAAGTTAAATAGAAGTGGTGGTACTATTATTTATTCTAAAGTACCTTGCTCAAGTCTTAATACTGTGAAAATTGATGAAATGAAAATTGCTATGACGCTTGTACAAGGTGCATTGAAAGTGGCAGTTGTATATTGCCATGGGAAGTTATCATCTGAGAATGTCATTAAATGTTTGGAAAGTGTTGTCTCAAGTCAACCTCAAGAATTTCCAGTTATTATTTGTGGCGACTTTAATGTTGACATGAAATCAGTTATTGAGCATAAATTGTATAAGGAACTTTTGTCAAGAGTGCCATTAATACTCAAAAGCAATTTTGAAGAGAAAACTACGTATTGTGATTTTGGTGAAAGTTCCTGTATAGATGGTGTATTTTCTACTGTGCAAGATTTGCTCGTGAAGACATATCAATCGTATTTTAGTTATCATCTTCCATTGATATTTTATGAAAATTCTGGTTATTAAAAATTGTTAATTTATTTTTATTGCAAATTTTTGTTATTCTTTTGTAATTTTGTTATTTTATTGCAGATTTGCAAGAATTGTTTTAATGTAGGGTAAGTTCTTTATGTTTACATTATGTGTTTCTCATGTAGTATTGTCTTTGTTGTATATGAAAAGGGGTTTATTTACGGCTCATGTCTCGGACTGGCGGTTCGCGGGGTACAATCGGCCTGCAGGGAAAGAAAGAGATAGTGTTATGAGTAGCTGCATGAGTGCTAGTGACAAGTTTTACTCGTGCAGCTCGCGCGTCGTTTATTGTCTGAGACTGCTGATTTACGGTTCTGTGTCTGTTTTATAAGTAATCTCGCTTCTGTTTATTATTGTCTGGTGGAATATAGTAGGCTTTGTGTGACACGTGGGCAGATTTTGGGGTGGCAAGAATAATAGAGTGGGAAGGACTACAGGATCCCACTTTGCGCTTGCTCGAAACCGGCCTTTACCGAATGGTCGAGATCTTTTGCGAGTTGCCCACTTCCTAGGATCTGGGGTTTGCTGGACGCGAGCTGAAATTTTAGCAGGTAGGCAACCCACAAAAGATCTCAACCACTCGGTGGTGGGCAGCCTGAAAAGTGATCCGGCAGTCTTCCCCACTTTATTGTTCTTGAGGCTGGTATTGCTTTGAGCAGAGACACCCTAAGCGAGACTTCTTCTTTCGCTGTAGCGTGCGTCGGTGCGTCGGTTCACTTTCATGCTTCACGCTAGGGAAACGCCTGTTATAAATTGGTGTTTGCTGTATCTTGTGATGGGTTCGCTCTCTACTGTTTAAACACTCAAGCACTCCGCTCTCTATAATGTTTCTTTTGTTAATAGTTTGATGTCTATTGTATAATTACTCTAGCTTTCGCGTATAAAAGCGTGGCCTTTGTTGAATATTGTAAGGCGTTCGTTGTGTTTGTAAATGGTTTCCTCTCTGTTGTATATAGTTTCTAGGTAATAACGTTGCTGCTTTTGCTTATGAAAATGTAGCTGTGAATTTGTGAACAGTTTGCTTTCTGTTGTGTAGTGTTTCTAGGTAAGCGCCTGCTATAGGTTGGTGGAAGGTGATTGGAACGTTTTAAACTGAGTATACCTTTGTGTTTGTTTGGTTTTAAGCCGTTATGCAGTTTGCTGATACCCGGCGAACAAGAATAGTGAGGAGGTAGCTTGTAGTGTATCAACAATGAATGAAGCGCGTGGTGTGTTGGCGCGTGGAGTAGAATGTAGTAGTAGTCGCCAGCTGTGTTGTGTGTGAATGAACGGCAGCTGTTCTTTGTTGTGCGTTGGGATGTTTGAGCTACCTCTTTTAGTCTGTTAGTGTCCTGGTATAACAATATT
>NW_026267307.1:208581-212242 GCF_000697945.3 Frankliniella occidentalis | reverse complement strand
GAAGAACATGATCGAATGATGTAGCGGGCCTTCGGCCCGCTTAAATCCGTCATCTTTGAGTTTGCCCCAAAGACTTGAGAAAGGGATGTAACGGTGAAGCACCGCGACTACAACCCACCCTTCTGCTTAGAAAACGTCTTTTGGGGGTGGGGGAAAGTTTCCTTTCTATTTTGCGGTTTTTAGGTCTTTTTCTACATCCCATTGTTCACTATGGCAATTTTTAGCTTATTATCGTCTAAAAAGACCCTCTAGCGCGTAAACGGTTAGAGATAGCGCAAAATGGACGAAATTTTCACCCATAGGACTCTACTTTGACGAGTTACCCCTTAGGAGACCATCCAATATTTTCGAGAATTAATAAATTTATTTTTGGGCCACTTTTGTGAGAGAAACTCACTCTAGCGCCCAAACGGTGAGAGATAGAGCAAAACGGACGAAATTTTCGCCCAAAGGGCTCTACTTTTACAAGTTACCCCTTAGGAGATCGTTAAAAAAATATTTTTCCCAACTTTTTTGGCCTTCCCTGTTTTCTTCGCTACCCCCTTTCAGCCCCTTAGGGGTGGCTGACAGGATTTGCCGTAGGCGTTTTGTTTTGTGGGAGTGAACCTTGAGATCCCCTGAAAATTTGAAGTCTCTAGCACATCTCCTTCTTGTGGAACAGACAGACAGACACACAGACACACAGACACACAGACACACAGACAGACACACACGAGGTCGTTTGCATAAGCCCGCTGGATAGCTTTTTCAAAGCAGAAGGGCGGGCTAAAAACAGTTTTTAAGGGGTAACTCATCGAAGAAGAGCCCATTGGGCGAAAATTTCGTCCGTTTGGCTTTATCTTGAACCATTTAGGCGCCACAGGGAGTTTTTGACGAAAACCAGTGAAACATGTACAACCCTTCATGTTTATTCGAAGCGACGAGAAGTTGTTGACGGGCCGGAGGCCCGTATCATTGGGCACATTTTGGCGCTACCCGACTCGGGTGTCAGCGCCGCAGGCCTAGGTAGATGTATGCCAGGCGCGTCGCAGCGCAACAATGTTTCGTGAGATATCGCGAAGCCTGTTACGCGAGACGTGGTCTGGCGTTCATCTACCTAGTATGATGTGCTGTTGTTGTCGATTGGGCTTTTTATTACTTAGCTATGCATGGTAATATTTTGTTTTTTTCAGTGAGGCAGAGGTGGACTGACCGCACCGTGGGCACGGTGTCACTTTCCTAGTCGACAGCGCTGTTTATCAACAAGCTGCTGCAACTGCGTGGTGCTCAAGCATGTCGTGAGCGGCGGTACAGCGGTCGCCTAGGCCGCACCCTGAGTTGGAGGTGTTTTTGGGTACCGTGGAGAGGTACTGCTGTGATTTGACGCCTGATATGATTTATTTTTAAAGTTGGCAGTTAATAAATTAAATGTTAAATTTGAAATGTTGTTTTATTCAAATATTTTTAAAACATGTGTAAAGATGTGTAATGGAGAGATGTGCAATGAAGGAGTGCGCTTTGCTTGCTACCTCAGGTGTGGCAGACAAAGTGACAGTTTACGGACTGTGCTGTGGCAGCAGTTACTTACAACACGAACAGCGATGAATTTATTTGTGCATGGGTTTAGGTCAATTGGTGCTGGTTTTCAGGTACGGTGGTTGTTGTCCGTTTTTGATGCGTTTGGTGTCTTCTCTGCTGGTACTTTTCTTGCTTGTTAATAGTTTGTTCTGTTTGTTGTTAGAATTTTTGTTTGAATGTTTGTTTTGTAAAAATAGTGGAGTAAAAAGGGGCGTGGTCTAATGCACAGTGCCTAGCGCACAGTGGTGATTGTTGGCGGGCTGGGGGAAGTTGGGACGAACAGCATAACGCACCGCTCCCCCGCGCGCCAAATGTGCTGGTATAGAATGGATCGTCTAACAAGCAGGCCCGCCCTTCCACCAAACGAAAGTCGCCAGCTCCACTTCGCTCAGCCGGCAACTCCGCACGGTAAAAAGAACATCTTGGAATTCAAGTAGATTCCTTGAAAACTGTCTTAAAATCCAAGTAGATCGCTTGAAATCCAAGATGTCTTTCTTACCGTGCGTTCGGCAGGGGCCGGGCCTGCTTGGCCTGCTGGCAGCATTGGTCGGGCCTGCGGCCCGACCATTTCTGTCACGCGATTTGCTAAAGAACATGATCGAATGATGTAGCCGGCCTTCGGCCCGCTTAAACCTGTCGTCTTTGGGTTTGCCCCGTATACACGAGAAAGGGATGTAACCACCGCGACTACCGGGTGCTCGGAAGTATACGCGGCAGCTCGATGGGTTGCCTACGAACTGGTGTACAGGCGCAGATGGCGAGGGGGAGCGGTGGAGGTAGCGGGGGGCAGCCAGCTGCTTCCCAGCACCTCTTCCGCTCCCCCGTCGCCCTCTGCGCCTGCACACCAGTGCGTAGGCAACCCATCCAGCTGCCGCGTATTCTCCCGGACACCCGGTAAAACAAGGGACCAGTAACATACCACTTTTCTGTTACGTTATCAAATACGAAGTCGAAACATCACTTTAAAAATTCTCTTGTTACGGTACCATAACCAGAAACAGAACAGCTTTTTAATTGGTTTGTTACAATTTTGTAACAAAATAAAACTGAACAGGACATGAACGTTTTGGGTAACGAACATTCCAGAAATGGAAAGTGTAACGTTATAAAAAGTAACAAAACGAAATGGTAAAAGTTATTTTGTTACAAGCTGTAACGTTACATCCTGTAACCGTTTCAAGAAAGGGGGAACGTAACGTTATGGGTATGGAACAAAGATGCGTTCAGAGAAAGTAACTTATTCTAATTTGTACCAAAATAGGCAAGGAAAAAAAAAAAAAACATCACACCAAAAGCGAGCAAAACCAAACGAGACTAAGACATGTTTCCTTGCCCAGCGTCACCTGGCCACGAACGCGCTACAGAGTGCAGACAGCACCGCGGCCTTCCTGTCAGGCACGGCCAGGAACTATACCGAGTGCTTATACCGTGCTTTGATCTTTGTGTTGTGATTTGAGAAGGGACTTTGACTTTGGCAGCAGTGGCGCGATGGCTGGCACTAGAGATGAGCGAACATGTTTCGCAGTCGAACGAACTCGAACGAACAGCGAACTGTTCGTGTTCGTTCGTCCTTGAACACAGGGTATTCGAATCCGAACTGTTCGTGGACTGACCGAACAATTTTTCGTCGTCGAACAAAACTGTCCTGGTCGATTTTCCTCTTATTTTCCATAAACGTGAAGTAATTTGAAGACGCGAGAAGCGCGCAGGAGGGAAACACTAGAGGAATAAAGGCCTGCTCTCTAATTGGTCCCGCGCTGGTGCTCCTACCCATTCCCACCCGAGGGGTCGCCGACTCATGTAATACCGGGTACACGGACCTTATAGTATGAGTTTTATGTTTGCTTGGGTTAGGTATACCTAAGGAGCCTCTGAGGCTTTTAGGTGCGCCCGGAGTCATCGGGTTTTAGGCCCCCGTTAGGGGTGCCTATTGCTTTCGCCCGAAAGTTTTTTTCTTTTTATTCTTGACGATGGCCCCTTATGGCAGAACCAATCGTGCCCAAGCGATTTGGACAAAATTTTACTCAAAAATACTTCGAGAAATTAGAAATTTTTTGAGGTAGGTTTCATGTTAAATTGTCTGATGAAATTTGAGAAATTTGAG
>NW_026267307.1:206943-208531 GCF_000697945.3 Frankliniella occidentalis | reverse complement strand
TATACCCTCTCCTTAACTCGTCTCGGGTGTCAGCGCCGCAGGCCTAGCTATATGTGCGCCAGGCGCGTCGCAGCGTAACAGTGTTTCGTGATATATCGCGAAGCCTGTTACGCGAGACGTGGTCTGGCGTACATATAGCTAGTTAAAAGTGGACAGATTGTTGGCTGAGCGATAGCGAAGCCTATTACTCCAGTGATGATCAAAAAGTTTCGCGTCTGTCTGTCTGTCTGTCCCAGAGAGAAATTTTGGTGGAAAAGACGTGGAATCGACGTGGTGTTATACGTGGAAAACACGTGGCAAATTCACGTGTTATCCACGTGAATTTGACTATCTCATCCACGATTTATCGACGTGTTGATCACGTCGATTCAACGTGATATCGACGTAAAGTCTCCACGTACAAAAGTGCTACACGCAGATCTGAATCTCAAATTTAGGTATAACTCTGGAATTTATATATAGTTAGGTAAAGGGTAAACAGTACATAGAGAAACAGTTTTTTTTTTTTTAAGTAGAATGTTGACTTTATTTGATGAAACATGAAAACAATAACGTAAAGAAATAAATCCTAATCTTTAAAACAAAAATAGCAATGACTAGATGCAACAAAACTTAAAGAAAAACATAAACAGTCTTCTCGCTGCATATATCAGCCAGTTTATAATGGGTCCTTCAGCAGAAGGTACTACCCCCCTGCTTATTGAAATCTACCAAAGCACCTGAAAATAAATGAAACTAAATTACTGTGAATATGGAGGTAACATTATAAGAAGTGAACAGACTTTTTATAACAAGCATTTGAATTTGAAGAAGCAACGACAAGAATATAATTTCGAATACACACTATCAGAGAGACAAGCCTTTCAACGTAACCTGATCTTGAGTTCAAATCAATGCACTGACAATAACACTGTGTAACAATAGTAGAAAAGTTCGGTGAAAAACGCAAACAAATTTTGAGTTGCAGTGTAATTAATATTTTATTCAGGCTTCGAGTCATTCCCCAAGAGGTTAAGTATGATAACCTAAACCAAACTAACCTAGTCTATACTTCGCCCACAATAAAAGACAGAGATTAAATATCTTTTCTTGACACTAAATACATCTATAACCGAATCACGCTGAGAAGTTATAAGTTAAGACCTTTCCTTACCTTCCGACTTTGATTAACGGCAGCAGTTCTGGTACCAGCATGCTCTTGTGCCTCTATATCACCATACGTCCACAGAAGACAAAACCTGCACGAAGAGAAATTACTAACGATGCGATAATACAAAGAGGAAACATAAAAAAATTATATTCACTTACGCTTGTTTGATTTTTTGTAGTAATTTGTACTAAAAGACCACAAACACGATACGACATTTCGAATGTAAACAACTTACGGTGCCTTCTTTTTTCCGTGCAAAACGAAACTCTATGGTGTCGTGGCGGAATATTTGAAAGGTGTTCTCAAGAACACTATCTAAGTATTCTTCAATGAAGATGACGAATGAAAAGCGTGTGCTCTGTCACAGAATAAATGTCTAACAGTTTCGTTGGCGCTGTTTTAAAGTGATAAGCATAGCTACATTTGAGACCAACTGGT
>NW_026267307.1:199521-200318 GCF_000697945.3 Frankliniella occidentalis | reverse complement strand
TAAGGGGGCCGTTAACGCGTTAGCGTTAGAATTTTTCCTTTTCCAGGAAAACCCGGCCAGCCAGCCACTAGCGTTAATCCCTCAATCGGCGCAATGGCACGTACGCACTGTCCTGGCCACACCACTAGCTGTTCCTCCCCCCCCCCCACTTCACCCCTCTGTCACCCTGTATAGTACCTTATAATACCCTATAAAACTAGTTGTAGTACCATAATATTTATCATATCCTGTCATAGCCTATAATACTTCTAATACCTATAATATTTAGTACTGGGTACAAGGCTCTGGCGAGTCGGCGACGCCCCCCCACCCCTCCCCCTAGCTCTTCTCTGATCAGTTGACTAGCTGTCATTGTATACACAGAGAGATTTAAAATCATTGTTCGTGTTCGGCAGGCGAACAAGGGGTTGTTCGGTTCGGTTCGTTCGAAGAAAAAAATTGTTGTTCGTGTTCGTGTTGTTGTCAAGCCAACAACCAATGTTACCAACTTTCCACGTACGAATGCAAGTTTTAGTCGTCAAGATTCTGATGTGAAATTATTCTAAAGTAGTAGTGAGGCAAATCAGTCAGCGAGGCATTTGCTCCCGCCTCGCATTTTCAAGCAACAACACACAAAAGTAATTTCGGCCACATTTTCGAGTAACAACATCTCAACAATCTATTGCTTTCACTACAAATGGCGCAGTCGGTAGGACATTAACAACTTTTCTGTTACGTTATCAAATACGAAGTCGAAACATCACTTTAAAAATTCTCTTGTTACGGTACCATAACCAGAAACAGAACAGCTTTTTAAT
>NW_026267307.1:197844-199306 GCF_000697945.3 Frankliniella occidentalis | reverse complement strand
TCAAGCAACATCACACAAAAGTAATTTCGGCCACATTTTCGAGTAACAACATCTCAACAATCTATTGCTTTCACTACAAATGGCGCAGTCGGTAGGACATTAGAATCTTTTTTCTGTAGAGTAATTTGGATTTTTTTTGAAACTGGAAATGCCAGTGTTCATTTTTTCGAGTTTTCTGTTTTGTTTTTGTTAAATTCTAGTCATTTACGCACGTGCGTGGAATGTTACTAAAGTGGTCACAATGTTTACAGCGTGTGCTTTTCATCCGTCGTGTGGGTTGTCGTTTGAGGATGGGGTTAACAATAGCGTGACGGTGGCAGCCACCGGGTCACATGGCGGGTCCGGGGGTGGGTTAGGGGATGGGGCGCAGGCTCCCATCTCCTCGTGTAGTAATATTTTTAGTTGTAAGTGTGACGCGTGTTCGCGGCTGAGCTCGTGCGGGTGCTACAGCGGCGCCCCGGGCAGCCGCGAGGGCACCACGTGTTCACGGCGGTGCGGTGAGGCCTCCAGGTCGGCGCCGGGCAGCACGCCCGCGCCCCGGAGAGCCCCGCGGAGGACACGACGGCGTGGGAGAGGGTCGCGGCGCGCGCGGGCCAGTCGAGTAGGAGGAGAGTCAAAGTTTCAATTTTTGGGCCACAAAATGACTGGTGGTTCAAAGAGGAAGGGTTTGCTCTCGGCCAGGCGCGGCGCTGCGAACTCTCAGGTGCGCGTCCCGCGGTGCCAGTGGTGTAGTTTTTACGGTCACTTTTCCAAACAGTGTACTGTCCTCCTCAGCTTGCTGGGTGCGAGGGCCGTGGAAACGCACCACGGCGCGGGGACGCCCCAGCCGAGGGCCGTGTTTGTCGGCCAGGTAGGGCATGGGCGCGAGCGGGGAGCCGGCCGGCCGCGAGGCACGGCTAGGGCACAGCGTGGCGCCAACGCCCAGGAGGGGATCGGGAGGTCATCGACAGGAGGACGGGGCACGCCGACAACAGCGGGCGGGTGCCGGATTAACGCAGCCCCAGGCCAGCGCGAGGAAGCGCTTGGGGCCGAGGAGGGGCTGGACCAGCAGCAGCGCCGGGGCAGCGAGCCCTGCAGCGCGGCGCGCACCGGTGAGGGGGGCGCGCGGGAGGCCAGTGACCCGGGCCGGCCCAGGTCGGCGCCGTGTCCGGCTGCACCTCTGGGTGGGCACCTCTGCACCTCAGGTAGGACGGACGGGAAGGAGACGGCGACGGAGGCGCGGTGCTCGGCGCAACGCGGGCGCGCCTCTCGCTGAGGCTGATGGGATCAGCGGGGTCGATCAGAGTGAGACACTCGGGGTCGGCAACAGTTCTGTACATAGTTTAGATTTAAGTTCAGACAGCCAGTCTGTAGTTTTAGGGAATAAGTACTTGAGTGGTCAAGTTGGCATATTGGATGCCAATTCGTTCGAGCAGTCTCGAGTGGCCACAGGGCTCCATGATGGACATGTGGCCATCAACTG
>NW_026267307.1:192571-197704 GCF_000697945.3 Frankliniella occidentalis | reverse complement strand
CAAGCAGGGGTGGGGTCAGTGCCCCTGTGCTGACCGGCAGTGAGATCACTCAGGGAAAGGTTTTGGAAGAAGATGGAGGCAGTGCGGCCAGCAGCGGGTCGGGCCCGGAGCCCGGTCAGGCGGCCGTGGGCCACTTGGGACAGGTGGACGGCGTGTCGTCGAGAGGGGGCGCTGAGGGGAGCGCGTCGGACCCGCGAGGGCCCGGCGATAAGCCTCAGGCCTCCGTGCAGGGCGGCGAGTGTGGATGGGCGGCGGCGCCGAGGCAGGCGGCCGCGGCCCGAGGGAGCTATAGTAGTGATGAACCCTTGTTCATTTCTGACGGGAAAGGGAATCGCTTCTTTAGAGATGGAAAGGGAAATCTAGTGCGGTACCGAGAGCTTCCTCCGCTCGCGAGCGTGCCGGTGGGTTGGAATGCATTTCCTCCCGCCGCGGCCGTCGCGAGCAGTGTGGGCAGTGGGCCGGGCAAGGAGCCCGGCGGGGTTGCAGTGGGCAACATCGGCCAGGAGCAAGGCGCGTCGCCGAGAGGAAGCTCTGGGGGGTGCGCGTCGGATCCGTGGGGGCCCGGCGATAAGCCACAGACTTCTGCGCAGGGCGGCGAGTGGGCCGGGGCGGCGGCACCGAGACCGGTGGCCGTGGGGCCCGGGAGTTCGCAAGAGGCGAGCGCGAGCAAGCCAGGGGGGCCGGGCGGCGCGGGACTTGGTCCCTGCGACGAAGTCCCCCGAGAACAGCTAGACAAGGCCGGCGGGCACTTCGCTGGCGGCAACCATGCCGTCGCGACGCTCGCGGGGCCAGCCGCGCAGCAGTGCAGCGGCGCAAGTCAGGACGTGCATGGTGTCCTCGCCGGCCAGAGGGCCAGCTGGAGGGACGCGGTCAGCAAAGGGGAGATGTTGGGCAGCAGCGCACCTCGGAGGGAGACCTCTTGTGGGAGCGCGTGCTGCGCGGTCCAGCGGGGACCGGCCGACGGAGGCGTCGCGGACGCGAGAGGCGTGGGAGGTTGCTCGGAGCAGCCAGGGCACGGCGCCGTGCCGGCAGCCGCCGGGGCAGCCGCTGGTGCAGTGGTGCTCGAGGGCTTGCCTAACCTCCAGGCGGAGGACGGCAGCCAGTGCGTGCGAGAGGCGCAGAAGGGCTGCGGGAGCAGGACTCCTGCCCCGGAGGCGCCGCACTGTGCTAAGGGGGAGAAGTGGATCGCGCGCCAGCTAGCCAAAGCTGACGAGCTGCTACGAATTTTTTCCCAGGGAGAGGCGAAGCTAGCGAAGGCGAGGGCAGGTTGTGATGTAAAGTACTCTTTGGAACGCAAGTCCACAAGCGAGCAGAATCAGAGGGTGCTTTATAAAAAATTATCTCCAGGAAGTTGTTTGGTTTGAGAAGGAAAAGAGGAGTGTTTTGGTAGAAATTGATCGCGTGTTTGGCGATATTTACATGCATTTGTTGCCGGATCAGACGGCGAAGTTGCATAATATCTGGCGTGGTCTAAACAAGCCATATGTGGGGACCAATCCATTTCTAGATGAGCAGGCGAACAAAGAAGTTTTGGAAAGGGAAAAAGAAAGGGAAAGAAGATTTCAATCTGAATGTTTGCGTGAGTATTTGGAGGGAGAAGTTGGAGGTAAGGATGTGGCGGAGAGCGGGAACAGTAAAGGATCTGATCCCAACGCGCCGCGTCCCGAGGTGTCCGAGGCGGCGGAGCAGCCGCGGGGAGGCGATGGCGGCCAGGAGGCAGCCGACACGGGCTTGCGCGGGGCGCACGGCCTCGAGCCGGCCTGTGGGGGGCGAGACTTGGGTGCCAAGGGGTCTGAGTGGTTGCCTACCCCTCAGTCGTCAGCTGCTGACAGCGGCGACCTGACTAGGGAGGCGGAGCAGTGGTGTACCTCCACGGGGCGGAAGCAGGATGTCGATGCGGTCATCTCTGCTTTCCTTGATGAGGAAAATCTTTTGAGAGAGAGAAGGGAGAAACTAGATGTAAGGTTTTCTGATTTGTGTAATACTTTTAGAGAAACTATAAAGCTTGCCCTAGATTCCGCTTTAAGAGAGGAAGTTTCAAGTAAATTAGCTAGATGTAAAGAAAGTTATTATGATGAAGTTTATAACATAGCATTAGCAGAAGAGTCTACGTTACGTCGATTGCAAAACTTTTACGACAGGTGGCTGCTCCGGGTGTCGCCCGCGCAGAGAACCCTTCTGGAGAGCGCTATGGAGCGCCTGGATGACACGTGCAAAGGGGTTGATCCGTTTAGGAGTCTGTAGCACTAGGCTTATTGCAATTTAGAGGGGGGAGGGGGCGATGAATGTGTCATCGCACCTCATTTTTTCTGGTGTTACCTTTTGAAGTATTTATAAGAAAGTGTTTTGATCTGTCATTTATAGTTTTCGTCTGTTGCAGGTAGTTTTTGGAATTTGTGGCAGCCAATTGAAATTACAGTAATGAGTGTTTTCTATTTCAGCTTAGTTTTCTGGTTAAAGTTGTTAAAGTATTGATTGCATGGGGACAGGGCAAGTTAATTAGATCAGTTTTAGGAAAGTAACTGTGTAGTTTGAGTAATTTGGGATCATTATTAATTGGTGAAAATAGTTTTGACTCGGTTTCACTAGTATCTGTTTGAGTACGTTCTGTTCTTAGTAGTTAATTTGAGAAGCCTGTCCCCCGCATAGGAAAGTAGTATTTCAGATAGATTTAAAGTTAGAATTCAGTTTAAATTTTTAATTAGGTTGGCCAACCACTAGTTTAGGGAAAGGTTTTCTTTTAAAGGGAGTTTGCCGTTTTAAAATGGAAATTTTGGGTAGTTTTAAATCTGAACATTTGTGATAACTTTGTTAGTAAATTATTTTGGGGATTCGCGTAGAAAAGTTTGGGTAAGATTTGTACTAGTTTAAGTAAAATGTAGCGATTTAGTTTTGACATTGTTCACATTTTGAATTGTTATCGTTAAATATTGTTCTGAGTAATGAGTCAATTTAAGGTGAATTGCTTTAACCTTCGGTTTGAGAACTATTTGAGTTTTAATTTATATGTTTTGAGACATAAGATGAATTGTTGTAATTTTGCATTTGAGATCATTCGGTAGCTCAGATTAAATGTTTCAGTTAAAAGTTAAGAATTGTTTTTTTTTTAAACTGAGTAGTTGGTTTGTGGAATTTTGGTATTGAATTACATTAGTGAGGAAATGTAATTGAAGGTTTTAGTCAAAACTTTGGTGCGGAGTTGAGTTGGCATGCAAGCAGCAAGGAAACATTGGTATCAAAGGAAACAAAAGTGTTTAGTTGTGTCTGGTTTGTATGTGTATCATCTTAAAATTAATTTGGTATCAGGATTAAGTTATTAGAAAGATTTTGGAATTTTGAAGTATTCTGTTGTTTGTTTTTAAAGTCACTAATTTGTTTTGATTGTTCAACAGTTTGCGGAGGAACGGCGGTCTGGTTGTTCTGTCCGCCCGGTGACGTGCACACACAAGGCCTGATTTTCAACGAGTGCTCGAGCAGAGGTCCACAGCGAGTGAGCGCCCCATGAGTCAGCCCGAGCCGAGCCGAAGGCCAGCAGCAGAGCGAGCGGTCAACCCTTTGCCCACCGCTCCGGCCCCACAGCGAGGGAGCTCGTCGACACTCACCCGAGCGCGGCGAGTCCGCGGGGCCCAGCGAGGCAGCCAGGGCGCGGCATTCCAGTCCGGGCGGCCCGCCGCAAGGACAAGAAGAGGAGCCGAGTCTCAGGCAGCGAGACCAGGGCGGCACCATGACGGCACGTACGGCTCAGGGCTCAGGGCGCGGGGTAGCGCCACGGAGGCTTGGACAAGGATCGGAGCGAGCAGTGCGTCGCAAGCAAGAGCGATGCCGGTCAGCATTGAGGCTTGTGTGACGTCACGGGCGCGGCAGGGTGGTCGGGCCGACGGGCCCGAGCAAACTGGTAAGAAGTCTGTTTTCCAGACTTGGTTTTTGAAGTACAAATTTTACTTCAATTTATTTCTTTTAGAGTGTAGAACTCAAGCTTTAGGGTTTTGTTGCATTTTGTCAGTTTTCTGTAGTTTTCATTTCTTTTCTTCGTAACTTTGTTGAGTCATTTTTGAAGTTCAATTTTGAGTGTTTCATTTTAAAATTCTGAATTGCGGTAATTTTCATTCTAGTTGACTTGTTCAAACTTGGCAGTATAGGCTTTATTTATGGTTCTCTTAGTTGAGCGTTGTAAAGAGAGTTAGTTTTATTTTGGTGTAGCTAGCCATGTTAAACGTTATGCAGTTATAGTGAGAAAAGTTCAAAGATTTAGGTATTGTTTCCGCTGTTTAAGCAAAAGTTTTCCATTGTCAAGTCAGAGAGTTTTTCCTTGTATGCTATGCCAGCTTGTATTGTGATGTATCCGTGAAGTTTTGGTTTGAAATTTCGGTAAATAGTTTTGGTTCGTAATTTTAGTGAAAAATAAATCAATGAGAGAGATTTGTTTTTGTTGTATGCCATGTGATTTAGATTTTAAAGTCAAAGTTGAAGTGTGTTTTTGTGATTTGAAATACATTTTGAGTGTGTGTTTTCGAAATGTTGTGTGAAACTGAAATGTATTAAATTTGTATTCCTTTTCAGCAGTCACAATGAGTCCAGGTCCAGTTAGGAAATGTTAGATTTTGAGTTAGGGTAGAAATTTGATTATTTTGGTCTTTTCTTTTTATGCTTAATCTTTCAATTTTAATTTGTAGTTTAAACCTTGTACAGTTTCATAAATTCAGAAATTTCTTTTGTAATGCCAAAGGTTATCAGCTTCTGCGCTTAAAAATTTTGAGGGGCAAAACTTTTGGAGGGGGGAGGAATGTTGTCAAGCCAACAACCAATGTTACAGTTTTAACTTGTTGATTTTGAATCTCCCGCCTAACTGCGGCGCCAACGCGAAGCTGGTAACCTTTCGTATTTTTGCGCTAAGCGCGCGCGTCGGCCGGGAAGCCGAAGGGTCACTTCGGTCACCTGCCGAGGGTGACGAGCGGGAAGCCGCCGGGCGGCCCGCCGCGCGGGGCCTCCGGGGCCGGGGCCGGAGCGGCCGGCCGAGTCAGTTAGTGAGATATCATCGAGAGTAGAAGTTCGTTAGCAACAAGAAGACACCCCTAGGACCTGGCCTGGACTCACGTGGCTGCTGCTGTCTGTAATGTAAGTATTTGATTTAAT
>NW_026267307.1:190126-191951 GCF_000697945.3 Frankliniella occidentalis | reverse complement strand
AGTCGTCAAGATTCTGATGTGAAATTATTCTAAAGTAGTAGTGAGGCAAATCAGTCAGCGAGGCATTTGCTCCCGCCTCGCATTTTCAAGCAACACCACACAAAAGTAATTTCGGCCACATTTTCGAGTAACAACATCTCAACAATCTATTGCTTTCACTACAGTGTTCGTGCGAAGATTTTTAGGCCAATTTTGTTCGAGTTCGTTCGAATTCGAACTGGCCTGTTCGCTCATCTTTAGCTGGCACGTGAGAGGCTGAGCGAGACGACCGCCGCGCCGTCCCCGCCGTCTATCACGCCCTCGGCCCGGCAAGCGCATCGCCCTCCTTCTGGCCGTAGCTTACGTTAGCCGTAGCGGCCTCGTCCTGACCCTGACGCGAGGGGGAAACGACTAAGGTAATCCGGCTGACAGCCGAAAGTTAATCCGGTAGGGGTAATCCGAGGAAATTCTAAAAAATCCTTGGTAATCCGGGGAAATTTGGGGGTAATCCGGGAAAATTTGGGGGTAATCCGAGGTAATCCTAGAGAAGCAACGTAATCCGGAGGACACTCCGGAGGTAATCCGGGTAATCCGTAATCCGGCTGACACAAAGTTTAACAGTCGTTTCCCCCTCGCCCTGACGGAGCCTGCTGCTGGAGCCGCGGCGCAGCTGAGCAAGTGCGCCGCGCACCCCGACCTGGCCGACAGGTCTGGCAGCCGCAGCCGGTGGACCAGGACTACAAGGGCGGCCGTGGGTCGCGAACGCGCAGCTTCGCCTGACCAGCCCGTCCGGTTCTATCCCGTCGAGTGCCCCACCTGGGGATCGATGGCAGCCTCGCGACTCCCCCCCCCCTTCCCCTTCCCTGGTGGTCTGTGTCAATGGGTCCTCCTCGATGTACTCAGCTTGGGAGAGAGGGCAGCACAGGGGCGGCGCCGAGCTGAGAGCACCCCGTTTGCTTGCCAGCGCCTCGCCGGTGTGCTCGGGAGGGACGCTGCCATGCCATTAGGGTGTTTTAAAAGCGCCGAATGTTCGATTCTCTCGGCGCTTGTTGTGGAAAAGTTTCATTTTGTGTCAAAAATGAAAACTGTGAAGTCCGGAATTTTTTGGACAAAATTTAGAGGTCGCGCCAGAGGCTTGAAGTTTAACATTAGTTTCTTATGGGCTTCCATACCTAATATTGAAAAGTCAGCCTGGACTCCAAAATATTGGCCGCAGGCTCAAAACGAGCCTTCATGTGATGGGGTTCCCAACTTGAATACCAACGCTTCAAATATAATTTTTAAAAAACCCGCTAAACTGAACTTATACGAAGTAACTATGCATCAGGGCCCCATCACATGTAGGCTCGTTCGAACGGAAATTTCACAAGGAATCCGATGGGCTTATCAAAACTAAAGCCGAAAAGCTCACTTAGTAAATATTCCACAAAAACGAGTTGGAGCAACAGCATGCATCCCAATGCATGCATTAAATACAGAATGCATCTCCATGCATGCGTTAAAAACAGCATGCATCTCAATGCATGCGTTAAATACAGCATGCATACCATGCATGCTTTATATAACGCATGCAATGCATGCTGTTGAGTTTTCAGAGTGCACCCAGAAAAACAAAAAGTTGTCACAACCATAGAGTTATGGTTGAAAACCTCGGAACAACATAATGGTTAGGCCAACTCTATATGGTTGTCCTCACTGGATTAGGTATGCAAGACTGAGTGGTTTGCCTCCTTGTCAGTACCATATCGTTTTGTTGCGATGAGCGTCGTCACAAGCTCTAACAACAAAATCACGTTTGTACCAAGTGTAAAATATTTATGTACGCCATCATAAATTTTTTTGACAG
>NW_026267307.1:182917-189938 GCF_000697945.3 Frankliniella occidentalis | reverse complement strand
CGCGAAGCTGCCGTCGATCCCCAGGTGGGGCACTCGACGGGATAGAACGGGACGGGCTGGACAGGCGAAGCTGCGCGTTCGCGACCCGCGGCCGCCCTTGTGGTCCTGGTCCACCGGCTGCGGCTGCCAGACCTGTCGGCCGGGTCGGGGTGCGCGGCGCACTTGCTCAGCTGCGCCGCGGCTTCAGCAGCAGGCTCCGTCAGGGTCAGGACGAG
The DNA here is from genome assembly GCF_000697945.3 of Frankliniella occidentalis. Taxonomy (NCBI): domain Eukaryota; kingdom Metazoa; phylum Arthropoda; class Insecta; order Thysanoptera; family Thripidae; genus Frankliniella; species Frankliniella occidentalis. The sequence continues at coordinate 189,723 of NW_026267307.1, read as the reverse complement.
GCCGCTGCGGCCACGGCCACGACGGGACAGTCTGGCCGAGGCGCTGGCCGGATGCCGAGGGCTAGGGCGAAGGTGCGGTGTGTCGTCCGAGTCCAACTCGCGCTGCTGACCGTCCACGAGTACCGTCTCGCCCACGCCCATCCCGCCCCAGGCCAAACCTCCCTCAATGTGTAGTGGTGCTTAGTGATACTGGGCACTGGCACTGCCCGATTGGTGTGGAGGAGCTCCGTTTTCTATTTCCCGTTGCGGCTTTCAACTTCACCTTCCCCGTCCCAATGGACCTCGAGGTTATGGTGTTCCGCAAGGTGTGCGTTGAACGGTGTGATCATAATCAAGAACCACGGGTATCTTGGTGCACTGTAAAAAATAATCACGGTTGCCCATACGGAAATATGCCGCCGGTTACTTAACCTACGGCGTCTCCGTACCTAAGGTTTCCCACCCTCTTCCCATAAGAGCCCATGTAAAAAAAAACGTAGGTTCGGAAAGGTACGGAAAAAGTCCTGCTAATTTTGATCCCAAGGTCTTCGTCTTGAGTACGGAGTCTGTTACGGCGTTCCGTACCCCCTTCCCTATGCTAGCCCATGTAAAAATCGTTGGTACGGTGGCCAGGTACGGCAAATCTCCGAACCGCTTTCGAAAATCACTCCCAAAATTGAGGTACGGAACGCCGTGACAGGCTCCGTATCAAAGACTGTTTTTTTACAGTGTGGCGGGGACGGCGGAGACGACCCGGCGGTGGCGTTCGTCTCGCTTAGCCACTCACGTGCCTGCCGTCGTGACACTACTGCTAAAGTCACAGTTCCTTCAATCACAATAGAACAAAGCAAGTTATATGCACTCGCGGAGCACGGGCCGATCCACAAGGTGGAGGGGGGGGGGGACAATCCCCCTCCCCCATAGGCCCTAGATAAGTAGGCAAAACGTGTGACTTTCAGCCAGTAAAGTAAGCAAAAAGCGTGACTTTCAGCAGCCTGTACAAAAGGCAAAAAGCGCGGCTTCTGCCCCTCCATTGGACCGGCCTGTATCCGCGCCTGTAGCGGAGTCGCTCCCCACAGCAGACACACACACAGACACGCCCCTCCATTGGACCGGCCTGTATCCGCGCCTGTAGCGGAGTCGCTCCCCACAGCATCTTAGAATATGAAAATGCGAGTATAAATTCCATTGTGGGGCCAACCTCGGCCGTAGTAACGTTTGCGTCGTGTTACAAGAAACGTTACGTCTCGTAACTTTCTCATTTCGTACTTGAGAGTAACGTTTCTTTTCTGTAACATTTAAGTGTAACTTAAAGAGGTAACGTAACTTTTGGTTTTGCAAAGTGTAACGTTACAATGTAACAAACATAAGAACTCAAATGTTCCAGTCTGTGATTTTTTTTGTAACGTTACAAAAAATTGAACATTACAAAACGTAACCGTCTATTCGGTTACCGTCGCAAGTAACATAATTCACGAGAAAGCTGTTTCGTTTTTTGTTCCGTAGCTTAACAAATAACCGACAAAAAGTAACTTTAATTCTGTTATGTGTTATGTGTACAACCCACCCTTCTGCTTAGAAGACGCTTTCTGGGTTCAGGGGTGGGGGTTTCTTTCCTATTTTGCGGCTTTTAGGCCTTTTTCTACAACTTTGGTCACTACGGCAATTTTTAGCTTATTTTCGTCAAAACAAGACCCTCTAGCGCCTAAACGGTTAGAGAAAGAGCCAAACGGACGAAATTTTCGCCCACAGGACTCTACTTTGACAAGTTACCCCTTGGGAGACCATTCAATAGTTTCGGAAATTAATATGTTTATTTTTGGGCCACTTTCGTGATAGAAACTCCCTCTAGCGCCTATACGGTGAGAGATAGAGCAAAACGGACAAAATTTTCGCCCGTAATTTCTGACTATTTTGACCTTCCCTCTTTTCTTTGATGCCCCCTTTCAGCCCCTTAGGGTTGGTTGCCAGGATTTGCCGTAGGCGTTTCGTTTTCTAGGAGTGAACCTTAAGATACCCTGAAAATTTGAAGTCTCTAGCACATCTCCTACTAGTGGAACAGACAGACAGACAGACAGAGACACGAGGTCGTTTGCATAAGCCCACTGGATAGCTTTTTCAAAACAGAAGGACGGGCTAAAAAATTACTTTTTGAACTTTGGATACCCCCATTCACACCCTTAGGGGTGGTCGCCAGGATTTGCCTTAGGCGTTTCGTTCTCTAGGAGTGGACCTTAAGATACTCTGAAAATTTCAAGTCTCTAGCGCATCTCCTTCTAGTGGAACAGACACACAGACACGAGGTCGTTTGCATAAGCCCGCTGGATAGCTTTTTCAAAGCAGAAGGGCGGGCTAAAAAAAAGTGGGATTCGATCCCCTACCCTCCGGTTTTCTGCTTCTTATACCAACGCTCTTTCCAACTGAGCTGAGCTGACGGCTGAGAGAAGACACCTTAGGAAGGCCTCTTCAGCCAGGTGCAGCAGTCACTTCGAGGACGAGCACTATACAGAACGAACGAATCAGCGCATCGTTATGCGGTTTTCGGCTAACGGTTTTGCATCACACATACGCTCTGTACAGAGCATGGTGAACGAAGTTTTGCAAATTATAATGCGCCTGTGTTTCATTTACTTAACATATCGTAATTAAGTTAATATGATCCAGCATCAAAAGGGTGCTCTAGCATGCAAATGCATGTATCTGATTTCAGTGAAGATTTGGCACTTGATATTTCAGCAGCCTTTCCTGAGCCAGAAAACATTTCTGAAGTAGACCCTGGAGCAGATGTATCAAGTTGCCTTCCTATTTCACCAACTTCACCCTTTGTAATTGTTAGAAATTCTAGAGGCACATTTGTCTGCATGAAGAAGAGTACGCTTTGTTGGCTCCTAGCATCTGAAGGACGCAAGCTCAGTATTGATAGACAGATTAAAGTTCGTCAACAAGCTTTTAATTCATTTGGGCAATTAACTTCAAAGTGAAAATCATTAGTGCCTGGTAGGAAAACAGAGGTAATTGTTGCTAACTGGTGCTTATTCAGGCCTCATTCAAAGATTGTTGTTGCACAAGTTATTGGTTTTTCATACCTGTCAAATTCATCTTTCCAAACATATACCCTTTCATTAGCACCAATAGATCCACCAGAAACTAAGACGAAGAAACGATTGGGCTGCCTTTGCTCATGGTATGCAGGGAGGGCAAATCATAGTTTAAGTCCAATAATTTATGACCAGCACAAGTACGTAAACATAAAGAACTATCTTGTGACCATTGAGCCTCCTCTTGTAAATAATGCTTCTCCTTAGTTGTCGGCTGAGTCTTTCACATTCTATAGCAGCCTGCTGTGATAACATTTGGTTTCAGTTCCATTTCATCCTCTTTAATTTATTGATGAGTGTGTAACCAAGTATGCAATATTCTCCGGGCAGTCCGGTTGTAACCGGACTCCTTTCGGACTGCCCTAGCTACCTCGGGCTTAAATCGGGTAGTCCTCGGTCGGACTCGGACTCCTATCGGACTGCCCTGGAATACATTCGGGCCTGTCCGAAGGCAATCGGACAGACTTTGGAACTGCCCAGGACAAGTATCGGTACAATTTCATTCCATAAGGGAGCGCTCACTAGAACTGTTGGCTGGTAAACATTCTACGATTTACAGGCGATTCACCTACGATTGCTTACCGCGGTAAAAGCCCCTCTGTTCAGATTGAAAAATCCGCCGACAGAAACACTTGATGGTGTAAGGATGTCCACAAACAATTTGTACTGCAACACACAAATGCGTTGGACAAATTTATGACAAGCTTGGAATAAACATAGTCTCTGCCATTGCAATTAACTGGAGGCTTAAAGCTTCCCAGCATGGACTTAAGCAGGCAAAGGGCAGAGGCGTTGTCAGCCCGAAGTCCTACGCGCCCGCACGGAAAAAACTGGTTGGTTGTGGCAGCCAAAAGTCGATCGCTAAACCATTTTCTCTCGGTAGATACCGTCGGTATCGTATCGACTTTCTGATTGTGACAACCAAGCGGCACAGCTGTGTCACGGGTGCAGCGGCCCCGTGTTCTTTTGCGACGCGGCGATAGGCAGGCAACCCACCATACTCCGCCCGCCACTGAGCGCTGCCGTGTTCCCCCACCGCCAGCAGTCGCCAACGGAGACAGCCAGCGCTGAGCCAAACGAAGCCCTCCACCCCTCTCCTCGCCCGAGCGGTGAGCGAGCGAGCCGGCCAGCTGATGATAATGATAATAAATGGTCTATTACGACTGTTATCGCACGATATTTGTTAACTGTTCTATTCGCAGAACCAGGGTTTCAGAATTACCTCCAGTATTGGCGGTGTTTACGGTTGTCGGTCAGACTGAAATAAACACAGACTATGCTAAAATGTAGAGAATTATTGTGTTTGATGGTAAACCTATGAAATTTTCCCAAAACAAAACGAACAAGCAGGCCCGCCCTTCCGCCAAACGAAGTTGCCAGCTCCGCTTCGCTCCGCCGGCAACTCCGTTCGGCAGGGGCCGGGCCTCCTTGGCCTGCCGGCGGCGATGATCGGGCCTGCGGCCCGACCATTTCTGTCACGCGATTTGCTGAAGAACAGGATCGAATGATGTAGCGGGCCTTCGGCCCGCTTAAATCCGTCATCTTTGAGTTTGCCCCCAAAGACTTGAGAAAGGGATGTAACGGTGAAGCACCGCGACTACAACCCACCCTTCTGCTTAGAAAACGTCTTTTGGGGGGTGGGGGAAAGTTTCCTTTCTATTTTGCGGTTTTTAGGCCTTTTTCTACATCTCATTGTTCACTATGGCAATTTTTAGCTTATTTTCGTCTAAAAATACCCTCTAGCGCGTAAACTGTTAGAGATAGCGCAAAATGGACGAAATTTTCGCCCACGGGGCTCTACTGTGACGAGTTACCCCTTCGGAGACAATCCAATATTTTCGAAAATTAATAAATTTATTTTTGGGCCACTTTTGTGAGAGAAACTCACTCTAGCGCCCAAACGGTAAGAGATAGAGCGAAACGGACGAAATTTTCGCCCAAAGGGCTCTTTTTTCAAAAGTTACCCCTTAGGAGATCGTAAAAAAATTATTTTTCCCAACTTTTTTGGCCTTTCCCGTTTTCTTCGATACCCCCTTTTAGCCCCTTAGGGGTGGCTGACAGGATTTGCCGTAGGCGTTTTGTTTTGTGGGAGTGAACCTTGAGATCCCCTGAAAATTTGAAGTCTCTCGCACATTAGTGTTCTCAATCGGGCGGGTAAGAGTTGGAGCCCTTGCCCGACGCTCCCAGCGTAAGAGTGAGACAGCATGATGCAGCCGGCAGTTGTCTCTGTCGCTCACGTCACACTCTCAGTCCCCCGATGCAGTCAGACCGACACGACTCCCGGCGCTCGGCCGCAGCAGCGTCACCTGTCCCCGCAACCTCACCTCTCGCCCTGCTGGTCCGGCAGAGGAAGGGTCTACGTCCGAACAGCGTGCGGAAGCGCGCCGAGTGCAGGTGATTCGGAAGGTGTTTCGGCCGGGCTAGAGCTCGCCCGACATACCCGACGCAGCCTCGTCGGGTCGGGTCGGGTCGGGTGAAGACGGCAGCGCAGTCGGGCAAGCCGGAGAGGAGCTAACCCGCCCGATTGAGAACACTGTCGCACATCTCCTTCTTGTGGAACAGACAGACACACAGACAGACAGACACACACACACGAGGTCGTTTGCATAAGCCCGCTGGATAGCTTTTTCAAAGCAGAAGGGCGGGCTAAAAATTACGAAAAAAAAACTGTAAAACTCCTGAAAATTTACATTTTGTGCTTTGCAGGTTGCCTACCTACCCCTTCACAGGAGCCCCCGTGCGTGCAAAAATTGCTTGAAGTGTTATAAAAAACGAAAATAAGAAGTTGTGTACCCAAAACCCAAAGTCTTTTCACAGCTAAAACGGCGAAATAGTACCTAGGGGTCAAAATGACCCCTCCGGTAGATCTAGGTATACGAAAATCCCGGTAGTTTTAGTGTTAAGATTGCATTACTTTGCGTACTCAAATTTTGAGTCTCTTGCGCTGTAGCAACTTCATTTATTCTAGCCCCCGGTTATGGGTTAAGCCCTTTAAATTCTTATGCGTACGTTTCGTCTGCAACACTGGTTCTGTGTATTCTTTTGTGTGGGGATATCTTTACCATGCGCCATGCCATGATATATGCACTGTGCCTCGTAGGCTTGTACCGTCCTGTTCTGTGTTTGTCAGGGTTAATGTTACACTGTTATGTTGTTGTGTTGCAAGTGTTAGGTGCTGAGTCACTCTGTTGTTTGTCTTATACGTTTGAGATGTAGTGTCGAGCTGCCACGTTTCATTGTAGCAGTTTAAACCTTTGCCATTAAATTATGGTTGTCTGTAGTTAAGTAACCTTTTGGAACGGTTTTGTTAACATTGAGTAACTCCAATTAAAAGTCAAGTCTGGCAATTGTTAATATTTCTATATATTTTTGGCTGAGCGATTAGCGAAGCCTATTACTCCGTCTGGTCGGAAAAAACTTTTTCTGTCTGTCCGTCTGTCTGTCTGTGTGTCTGTCTGTGTGTCTGTGTGTGTGTCTGTCCGCACGATAACTCGAGAACGAATTGAGCGAGCGACTTGGGATTTTCAGGGTCGTTTTGTATCATTGGCTGAGCGATTAGCGAAGCCCATTACTCCACTGACCGGAAAAGTTTCATTCTGTCCGTTTGTCTGTCTGTCTGTCTGTTTGTCCGTCTGTACGCACGATAACTCGAGAAAGAATTGAGATATCGATCTGGGAATTTCAGGGTCGTTTTGTTTCACAAAAAGACAGATCGAGTTCGAAGATGAG
>NW_026267307.1:177803-179077 GCF_000697945.3 Frankliniella occidentalis | reverse complement strand
TATTGCTTTACCATCTAAATTTATATGCTTCTTTAAATTCACTTGCATTTACCCGCCGTCGTTAACTTATAGATTTGCCACACTCCTTGCTTTAGTACAAGCACTACCTTTTTATTTCACTGACACGTGTATAGTCCGACCAGACTAAGGTCGCGATTGGGCGCCGTTGAAATCCCTGTGCTGCCTGTGCGTTTTCAGTCGCGACCTTAGGCTGGTCTGACTATAATGCGGCCAGGACAACCCGGCGTCCGAGAAGAGCACTTTTGTTGAACCACCTGCGCATCCTTTCCACCCTGAGCTAGTCCGTGACAGCTGGAGCAGGTTTAGTGGCGATAACCGGCGGGTTGATTGTGGCAATCAGAACCGCTCATAGGAGAAAACTTTACTCGGTTGCGAGAAGTATGTGCTGTTTGACACCGCGTGGCTGCAGCTAGTAACTTGACCGCTACGATCAGACTTTCGACTGGCAGGGCATACTAAACGGACGCCGGTCGTTTCCTTGTTGTGTCTTTTTGTTGGATGAAGGGATTGTAGAGCGACTGGACCTTTTTCGGATCAGATTTTTGTATTCCCGCCCTATAGGCTACATAGGTTTTACAACAGCCGCTTTGGAAGGCACCTAAGGTTAAATCTTCCTTTACAAAAAGCATTTTTTTTTTTTTTTTTTTGGCGTCCGTAGCTGCACTTGTTTCGGAGTTATGGCACTTTGAGTATGGACGTGATTTTGATCCGAAATAGGGACATTTGAACCTATTTCGGATCAGCTTTGGATCAAGATGGCGATTTTGCCATCTTGTAGCCTGACAGAAGTCGGCTCTAGAGAAGCAATCAAGATTTTGGTCCACTGTCCACTGGGTCTGTGAATTATTGCCTGATTCGAAATAAGCATGTGCACCTAATGGGCTTGTCCACGTTACGGTCAACCCGGAGAGTCCAACTCAAAATTCAAATTTTCACTCCGTGCAAAATCCTAGGTTGTTGGCTGAGCGATTTGCGAAGCCTATTTGGCTGAGCGATTAGCGAAGCCTATTTGGCTGAGCGATTAGCGAAGCCCATTACTCCACTGACCGGAAAAGTTTCATTCTGTTTGTCTGTCTGTCTGTCCGTCTGTGCGCACGATAACTCGAGAAAGAATTGAGATAGCGACCTGGAATTTTCAGGGTCGTTTGGTATCACAAAAAGACAGATCGAGTTCGAAAATGAGCACTCTGGCTCAAAAATTGACTTTTTAAAAAATCAATAACCGCAGGTAACAAAATTTTATTTTTTCAAAT
>NW_026267307.1:176000-176298 GCF_000697945.3 Frankliniella occidentalis | reverse complement strand
CTTTTTAAAAAATCAAAAACTACAGGTCGCAAAATGTATTTTTATCAAATATTTTTTTATGGGTTTTTAAGAGGTAAACCGTCAAAGTAGAGCCCTACGGGCGAAAATTTCGTCCGTTTGGCTCTATCTTGTACCGTTTAGGCGCTAGAGGGCATTTCGTGACAAAAATGAGGTGAAAATGATCAAATGGTCGATTAAATCCGTAAAAAGACTTCATTTCGAAAAATTGCATGTACACTCCTATTACCCCGTCTCGGGTGTCAGCGCCGCAGGCCTAGCTATATGTGCGCCAGGCGCG
>NW_026267307.1:165877-168890 GCF_000697945.3 Frankliniella occidentalis | reverse complement strand
CGTTTGCCGTATGTATGTCGTTATCAAACGACAAACTTATGACAGAATAACCCTATAGCAAGCCATACGGGGTACCAGTATTTTTCCTGATGAGAACACTGTCATCTACGTCCCAAAGAAGAAGTATTTAAGCGGTGTCCCTCGTGAAGTGTCTTTAGTCACTTCTCGTCATGGCTCCGAGTAGGACCTCGGTCGAGGAAAACAGACACGTCCTCCAAGCAGAGGTGAGCATCGGGCGGTCCGCAGTCCCGGTAAGCTGGCCCGCCAGTCCCGGTAAGAACCGGCAAGGTTCCGAAAACGACAGGTGCGAGTGAGACGCTCGCACAGGCCGTAGCTCCGTCTCATTAGCCCGTCGCTTTCGGAACCTTGCCGGTTCTTACCGGGACTCCAAGCCTTGCGCTTCGCGAGGCCCCCGATACGCAAGGCCATTCTGAAGGCTGCCGACCAAAAAATTGTGAACTCCATTGCCGAGATCTGTGATAATCTCCTTGCTGGGAACATCCCACTGAATCCCGAGGATAAGGCGAAACTGTTCAAGTACCGTAACATCCTTCGAATACTGGCGAACCCTAGTGAAAAGTGGCAGCATAAGAAAGCGGCACTTGAACAGACTGGTGGAGCAATTTTACCTCTTATACTGAGCGTGCTGGCCTCTGCCCTGGGTTCACGACTGTTCTCCTGATTGTTCTGAAATGGAGCACGTCAAGAAAATGATTCTAGTGCCCAGTGAAACAGTAGCACGCCTTCAAGAAAAAACAGTCATTCCAACTCCCTCCGACGAAATAAGCCAGCTCGATGGGGAGATGAATGCAGTGCTTGGTGCGTCTGGAAGCGATGCCGAGAAAGTGAAACAGTACGAACAGCTACTTGAGATGTATGCATTTTGTCAACGAACAACGCAAACCGTTTCGTCTCACTCTACCCGTCGAGCCGGACGACGATACCGACAAAGTGGATCCACCCGATTCATTTCGAAGCCAGGTCGAAGTTGTCATGCCCCCAAAATGCAAAAACACTTCCACTGTCGTATACGATCTCCTAAAGAGGTGTTCTGGCGTTGCCTGGAATGAAGACGGTGAAGTTAGAATCGCGGGCCAGACCTTCCCTCAATCCAGTATTGTCGATCTGATAATCGACGCTGTAACACAAAGGAAAACGGGGAATGCTGCCGGGTGGGACGCGTTATGTCGCGTTCTTGCCAAAACCAACTTCCCGATTGATCTTATAAACAACACAGCTTACAAACGTCTCATACGACAACAAAGAGGCGCAGAGTTAACATCTCACCATGTCGGCCAGGTCCGCAGCCAGCGAAAAGTGTATGGCGGCCACGAGACGACTACGCGTCCGCGAACACGTTTACCATGTAGCGCCGAACAGCCGTGGCCGTTAAGAGTACCGTCCAGAACCGCAGCTTCCCGGGTTCGATTCCCGGACGAGGCGCCGCATTTTGCGTGACGTCACACCTCCCACCCGACCGGCACCCCCGCGCCACGAGAGGGAACCCCCACCACCACGGTCACGTACCCCCACCAGCACGAACCTGGTCCCACCACTCCTCGCGACGGACCCGCCACTCATCCTCGCACCCTGGGCAATAGGCAACCGCCACTGAGAGCCAGTATAACTACTAACCTGCTCCGATTTTTCTGCCCAAAAATGTCAAACGAAAATTTATTAAAAGCAAATGTCGGTCCGTAACGAAAAACATGTGTTTACTTGTTTTGAGCGAAAGCAACGAAACCCTGGGCAAATTCGTTTCAGATCCTACGTTAGTATATCGCTACAAACATAAAAAGACTTGAAACCTTTTTTGCCGTGCCGATAGTTTAGGAGATACACGGCGTTACGGACTGACAGTTTTAGTAGAACTTGCTTCGTTACGGACTGACCATCAACAATGTTACGGACTGACCACCTACGAATCGGAACTACGCGCGTACGGCGAGGGCTGCTGGTGGCAGCACAGGTACGATTCGCTTCCTCTCATGCGCGTCACAACAGTTCCGATAACCACTGCGCTGAGACATTGTAAATAATAGCAAAGACAGCGGCAGAAAGCATTCGGGAGCACAGAGAGCGGAAGAGGGCTAGAGGTGACTATCAGGAATTGATAGAAAAAGACAGGGCGAGGAAAGAAGTCGAACGGGCAAAACAGCGGAAGACGGCACGTGGTTGAGGCAGTACAAAAGAGCACAGCGTTTGCGAGCAAAGGTAATGTTTCATTCCCATCGATTTGAAACCCATTACTACCATTCAGTCGTTTTCAAGCGTATGCTCACACTGGTGTCTGGTAGGCGAGGGGCAGGGAGTGGTGCCCCCCCCCCCACCTCCCCCCACTGTTCAAAATAGTTTCGTACTGTAAGCTTGGTTGGAGTTAGAGTGTCGCATTGACAGAAAAAATAATGTCTGAGTTTTAAATTTGAAGGCCGAGCCCGGAGCTCCAACAAATAAATGTGGTAGCAGGTAGTGGTTTATAAACAATCTCGGCTTGGGCGCCAGGTGGACACAGGCCACCCCCAGAATTATTTAAAAGTAAGTAGTACTTCCATGTTCAGGTAGAGGAGTGATCAAAAGGATTACATTTCAATGGCAACATAAATCTTTATTCAAAACTTCACTTTTTTTTTCACACTATACACTAGATAGGTCTGTGGCGAGGGAGAAATACAATCTCAAAACACAATACAAATGAAGACGTGTCACAGGTCCTAGACCTCCCCTCCCACGAAACCCCCAAAATCTAATTGGTGAATAAATAGAGAAGTTAACCTATAACTCCATCATAGGATAATAAAAGATATGGTACAAATTTTGGATAAACAAAGCCCGTGGCTCCGGCCAACGCCACGGGATGTGGCAGACATCCCAACTAAACTCAAGTGATCACAAACACAAAACGCCAAGAAACTAACGGCCAATTATAACTGCCCCCATAATGTAAATGCGTTACCCAAAACAACTTATGCCAATTGAAAGTAAGAAAACTGAAACAAGTTAACTGAAATGAAAA
>NW_026267307.1:158628-162367 GCF_000697945.3 Frankliniella occidentalis | reverse complement strand
GCACTTAGTGACAACGGTATAAAATTGCATTAAACCTAGCTTTTCCCGTGATAAAGCGGTCCTGTGAACAACACGTGCGAACCGCGTGCACAGACATTCTATGCACAACTAGCTTGTGCACAAGATCGGCCCGCCTGCAGCAGGACCGGCGGCAGGTGCAGGTGTGCATGTGCCCATCGCGCGCACAAGGCGCACAGATCCGTTGGCCAAGGTCCTGGCTACAGTTTCAATTTTTTTTTATTTTTCTTTATTTTTTCCGAATTTTTCTGATTTTTTCCGATTTTTTCCCCACGATTTTGGAGAGATCCTGATTAAGGCCGATTGCTCGATTTTGCCCGATTTTGCTCGATTTTGCCCGATTCTGGCCGATTTACGTCAATTCTCTCCAAAATCGTTGGGAAAAAATCGGAAAAAATCGGAAAAAATCAGTAAAAATCGGAAAAAAATAAAGAAAAATAAAAAAAAATTGAAACCGTAGCCAGGACCTTGGCCAATGGATATGTGCGCATTTAATGCTGGCGATGCCTCTCACCGTTTAGGCGCTAGAAGGAGTTTTACTCACAAAACTAGTTTTAAAAGTAGTTTCGAACCATTCTGGACCTGAAAAACCAATAGAGTTTAGACCACACATCAAAAAAAAAAATGTCAGTTCAGTGCATTATGTCAACAGAGAAATACGCGTTGTATTATAAAAATCTAGGTGTCACTAACTGCCCCGGCAAAAACTGTCACTATCTACCCCAAGTGCAGTACGGTGTTTCAACGTGAACGAGAGGTTAACTCGTCGGACTAAGTTCGGACCGCGCGTAAAATCATTAAGTATATAGTCCATACCAATCACAGAAAAATCCGTATGGTGAAGTTGGCGATATTTACGGAGTATTTACAAAAAGAAAAAAGGGCAAAAGTCGAAACTTACCTCAAAATTGTGATCAGACACATTCAAAGTTTCACCACCGCCATAACAATTTGCCGAACACCACCGCCTTGTGGCAAATGTTTTTCGAGCTCTGAAACTTGGTTAAGCCGATCGAAGTTGGTGCGAAAATTCAATTGGACGGCCTGGGGTCAGAAGTGTCACTAACTGCCCCTGTCACTAACTGCCCCACCCTCCCTTACCTTAATTTCTTTATTTATTTGTGATACTGAAATTATTAAAAAAAATATAGTCAAGTCATGACATCTATATATGTGTTCTTTATTTTGAACAAGTCTCTTTAACAAAATGCAAACAAAAGTAGAACTCTTGTGCGAAACAACTGGTCATATAATCTTTAAGTCACAAAATAATAGTTTAACTGGATTCATACTACAAATGAGTCAATAGAAAATAAAATAAAGGGAACTTTGCAAGGAACTCTTGTTGCCTATAAGTCAGCGTTTCATATATCACAGAGAAAAAGAACTAAAAATACTGGGAGTGCATCCTACTTAATTGAAATATTAATTCTATTCAGAATATTTTCCAGCAACCTGGAGCATCTCTATTATACAGTTAACTTGCCTTTCAACTGGTACTTTATTTAGAGCAACACTGACAGAGCCAATAAGCAGCTCTACTTGTGGGGAGAACTTTGCTTTTTCCGCAGCAGTCAGTGGTGGAGGTGGTGTTGCAGAAGCTGGTTGGGGGGCAGCAATACTATTCAGGGCACTTGTCAGAGACGAAGTTAGGGAAGAGAGATCATCCTTCGATCTCTTGAGCTGATCAACTTCCTCTTGAGACTGACGAACTCTTTTTTTTCCAATGTCACAGGGGGGTACAGTTCGTGCTGGGTTTATTTGCGCTGCTGCACTTCGCAGTGATTCTGCTGTTCCTGAGTGGAAAATATAACATATATATAAACTTCTACTCTCAGTAAACATATTTGAAAACAATTTAGTAGAATTTAAATTAAAGGAAACAGAAACGACCTGGATTTTGAAATGTTGTATTTCTTTGACTACACACTGCAACTGGCACCTCTATGCTACTAGCAAAGTCTTCTGCTGCCAGCAGGGCAGCAGGGAGAGGATCATCAGGGTCCGCTAGTTCCAAGAAAGTAGATGAGGAGGTGCTAGTGCTTGGACTCTGTTGCAAAAATGAAGCACTACTCAAAGATAGAGAAGAGCAGGAACTGCTGGTGCTTGGTAGTGATACAGAACAATGTGCAGGAGGAGGCAACGGAGATGTTACTGCTGAAAAGTTTGATGAAGTACTGCGAACAAACATCCGTAATACAGCAGTCAGTTTGAGGGAATAATTTTACTGAACATAATTAGGGCAATGTAAATGGACACTCACTTTTTAGGTTTGATGATGTCTTTCAGGAAAAACATATCGTCAAAAAGAAACCAATTACTGGTAACTGGAGCAGTATCAGTCCCAGCACCGGAGCGGGCCCTGCCAACAAGTACCTTCCTGCTTTCTTTGCCATATTTGTCTCTTAATTTGGACCATAGAGATCTCACATCGTCACCTACAATGACATCAATGGGCTGATTTAGTAAACATGAAAATTAACTGTACTTTCACGATCGAGAATATACTCACCCGAGTACTGTTGGTTTTCAGATGACATAGCTTTACCAATCTCAGCCCAAGTCAAACATTTGTCATTGCTCTTGGAATATCCTCGTAGTGAATTGTTGTACAGAAAAGTATAAGGTCTCACCAATGCCACAAAAGTCCGCAAAAACTCCTTCCTTCCTTCAGAAACATCATTACCATAACCTGTCTCTGTCGTATCCATTGCGATCTCGAAAACGTGTACAAAACAATTAGAATAAAGACCAGACCGAAGTGCAACAAAACTAATTATCTCAGGTTTGGTGGATAAAGCAAAGTTCCGCGAAAGCAGAGTCGCGGAGCGCGTACATATCGTGTAGTGGCCACTAGTATCATGTGGTTGATCAAAAGCAATGTGCTCCGAACGGAAACAGTTTCCTTCCGCAGCGCTCCTGGCGTCCACGACAGGAAACAGACTCCCGCGACCGCACCAACGACCGCGCCTACGACTGCGACCTCTATTGTAGACGAGCCTTAAGGGTATGAATGGGGGTATCCAAGGTTCAAAAATTCTCCCAAAACGTAAAATTTTAATGTTCCCCTATGGGGTAACTCGTCAAGGTAGATTCCTTCGACCGCAAATTTCGTCCGTTTTGCTCTATCTCTAACCGTTTAGGCGCTAGAGGGTCTTTTTTTGACGAAAACAAGCTTAAAATTGCCATAGTGACCAATAAGTTGTAGAAGAACGCCTAAAAACCGCAAAATAGAAATACAACTCCTCCCCTACCCCCCAAAAACGTTTTCTAAGCCTAAGTGTGGGTTGTAGTCGCGGTGCTTCACCGTTACATCCCTTTCTCGAGGCTTTGGGGCAAACTCAAAGACGATTGGTTTAAGCGGTCCGAAGGCCCGCTACATCATTCGATCATGTTCTTCAGCAAATCGCGTGACAGAAATGGTTGGGCCGCAAGCCCGACCATCGCTGCCGGCAGGCCCTGCAGGCCCAGCCCCTGCCGAACGGAGTTGCCGGCGGAGCGAAGCGTAGCTGGCAACTTCGTTTGGCGGAAAGCCTGCTTGTTTTTTGTGCTTGCCACTTCCCCCTAGTGGTGTGAGGGAAGAGGACGCAGAATAATTCCCACAATTCAAAGAAAACCAAAATTTAGTTGTTATCCTTTTAATTTAAGAAAAATGCACAGTAACATATAAATGCTACACGAGATATTAGTAGAGATAATTCACTCTCAAAATTTAACAATT
>NW_026267307.1:158214-158578 GCF_000697945.3 Frankliniella occidentalis | reverse complement strand
TGTCTGTCTGTCCGCACGATAACTCGAGAAGGAATTGAGATAGCGATCTGGGAATTTCAGGGTCGTTTTGTATCATAAAAAGACAGATCAAGTTCGAAGATGAGCATTCTAGCTGAAAAATTGGCTTTTTAAAAAATCAAAAACTACAGGTCGCAAAATGTATTTTTATCAAATATTTTTTTATGGGTTCCTAAGAGGTAAACCGTCAAAGAAGAGCCCTACGGGCGAAAATTTCGTCCGTTTTGCTCTATCTTGTACCGTTTAGGTGTTAGGGGGCATTTCTTGACAAAAATGAGGTGAAAATGATAAAATGGTCGATTAAATCGTTAAAAAGACTTCATTTCGAAAAAATTGTATATACACT
>NW_026267307.1:156994-158020 GCF_000697945.3 Frankliniella occidentalis | reverse complement strand
ATAGTATTTTTTTAAATATTACATCAACACACCCTGCTCTCAGTTTCAACCTCCAAAGTTTCTTGAACTTCAGAATATAAATTTGAGAGGAAGTTTGGAACAGCTTCTGCTATCGGTGGCGCTGGACCAGCATACATGTGATCCTCTGTGTATAAAGGTAAAGATGTGGTCTGCATGTGTGTGTCAGTATTAATTGGGTAATTGGGAAATTGGTAGTTGAGATATGTTGGTATGTTGGAGCATGGCGTGTTAAGAGTATATGAAGTGTCAATTTAATGGTCAGTGAATGATGAATTTGCATTTTGTGTAATTTGTGGAGTTTCTGCAAGAGTGCCTGCCACCTTAGGCAATTCCCCCCTGTCCACAAACTTTCCATACTTCTTCCGCGTGTTTCCTAAGAGAGTCGTCAGAATTATCACGGGGTTGAAGTCAATGGTGTTAATATCTCCCAAAGCGGTCAGGAGCACGCCTCCAATGTACACTGCAATATCCACATACATTCCAATCAGTGTACTTTCTCTACATAATATTTTTAAAGTCACGCTACTGTAAGACACACTTACATGACAATGCTGGCAACAAATCATCTGGGGGCCCAGCACAGTACCTTGAACCGGTAGCACTGAATCCGTCCTCAATCAAAATATCATCAGGAAGGGCAAGGTGCAACAGAGTTAAGAACAGGCTTTTCGGCTGCTTCTTGACCTCATGCGGCTAATAGTCAGCTCACCAGATGGGAGGTATATCTCCGTACCCCGCCATATTTGAGTCTGAAAAATTTAAATGTGAATTAATTTTTGAACATTGTTGTACATATGCAATAACAATAGTTTAATGGTTATTACCTTAATTAGGAGCTCATAAAAAAACAATTTTTTTCTGACTTTTTTGACCTACCCCCTTTTCTTTGATACCCCCTTTCAGCCCCTTAAGGTTGGTTGCCAGGATTTGCCGTAGGCGTTTCGTTTTCTAGGAGTGAACCTTAAGATACCCTGAAAATTTGAAGTCTCTAGCACATCTCCTTCT
>NW_026267307.1:146650-148144 GCF_000697945.3 Frankliniella occidentalis | reverse complement strand
GTCTCGGGTGTCAGCGCCGCAGGCCTAGCTATATGTGCGCCAGGCGCGTCGCAGCGTAACAGTGTTTCGTGAGATATCGCGAAGCCTGTTACGCGAGACGTGGTCTGGCGTACATATAGCTAGTTTACTACTTCACTAGTGATCCGATCATTGATCTACCCTTTCAGAATATGTATAGTTTGTTGAGGTTTGGTTCCAAATTCATCATGACAAGGGCCAAAAACCAGTCTTTTTCTGGTTTTGACAGTGTTTAATTTTTCATTTTATCGGTTTTACGAGTGAAGAAATAAGAATTCGACTGAATGTGTATTTATAAACGTTGTAGCTCGCAGTTTTCTCTACAAAAATGACTTCCCGTTCATTTCGATAGCACTAATTGTTGACGAGCTATATCGATCTAAGGAGTGCGATCCTCTGCTTGTCTGCGGAGACCCTGTCGAGAATCTCCGTAAGGCGCTGATAGGCAACCCACACAATGACCTCCAGCCAGGCGCCTTTGGATTTGTTTTATTCTACCTGGCTCGCAACTGATAAGAGATATGAACTTCGGCAGAAATGAAAATTTGTAGATCAGACAGCTATCTAAAACTTTTGTAAAAACAATTTTGCTGTTCCGTTTATGGATCAATTTCAAAATCAAGGAAACCACACTTTGAACAGGCTCAAAATAAGAACTAGCTATATGTACGCCAGACCACGTCTCGCATAACAGGCTTCGCGATATCTCACGAAACGCTGTTGCGCTGCGACGCGCCTGGCGCACATGTAGCTAGGCCTAAGGCACTGACACCCGAGACGAATTACGGAGAGGGTATAGGGGGAAAGGGCCTTTCGAGCCCAAAATTTGACATTGTCGAACTATTTGTCGGGGTCTCATTACTCTAAAATAAGGGAGATTAAACTTTTACTGTTCGGTAACGGTTTTCATTAAAAGTTCGAATTTTGTCAGATTGTTATGTAAAAATCTACGTTTTAGAGATACTAGATAATCTAGGGACCCTTAAGCCTAAAAGAGGGTGTGGTTCGACCCATATTGTGTGGTTTAAGTACTAGCTATAAGTACGCCAGACCACGTCTCGCGTAACAGGCTTCGCGATATCTCACGAAACACTGCTACGCTGCGACGTGCCTGGTGCACATGTAGCTAGGCCTGCGGTGCTGACACCCTGGACGAGCAAATGGGAGGGTATAGGGGAACAGGGCCTTCCGGGCCCAAAATTTTCACATACTTAATCCATTTGTAGGGGTCTTATTTCTCTAAAATTATGGATAAGAAACTTCTGCTGTTCAGTAACGGTTTTCATTAAAAATTCGAATTTTGACAGATTGTTATGTAAAAATCAACGTTTTAGTGATACTAGATAATCTAGGGACGCTTAAGCCCAAAAGAGGGTGTGGTTCGACCCTTAATGTGTGGTGTAAGTATTGTTCCCTTTTCAGTTCTGTGCCCTGAAGCCTTTTTTACGTTTTATTAGACCATTTTGTCTTTTTCAC
>NW_026267307.1:145962-146600 GCF_000697945.3 Frankliniella occidentalis | reverse complement strand
GATAGCTTTTTCAAAGCAGAAGGGCGGGCTAAAAAAACCCGCTGAACACGGGCACTGCGGGTGCGGGCCAACCGGTCGAACAAAAGGCGTACTCGAGTCTCTATCAGAGCAAACATGACGATGACAATGACGTGATTGTGTGTGATTTTTTTTTCGTGATCGTTTCGTGATTGTGTGATTGTTTCGGGTTGTGTATGATTGTTTACGATTGTGCGTGATTGTTTCTGACTGTTTCATGATTGTTTCTAATTGTTTTTCACGATGTACACATATTGTGTCGATTTCCACACCCCTCGGGTTTTTCATATTTAAGATAATCGACAGGGTGGTCCACTCTATCTAAAACGGAAGTGAAAAAGAACAAGCTAACTGATTTATCTGTTTTCGCATGTTCAGTATGAGAAATTACCATGGTAGTTTGATCCGATTCAAAGAGTGTGTCCGAATTCTCCAATGTGTCGACACTTCTCGACACAAGTTGTGTCGAGGAGTGGAGCGGAGTAGCGTGAGCGGCCAACCCGACCAATCACGGCTCACTCGACACTACTGATCTGGCAGTTTTCCATACCAGAAAGGCCGTATTGTTGAGCTAGAATGGTCATCTTTGAACTCAATCTGTCTTTTTAGAGCAAACACGA
>NW_026267307.1:139403-140387 GCF_000697945.3 Frankliniella occidentalis | reverse complement strand
TTTTTTGCAACCTTTTGTTTTTGATTTTTTTAAAAGTCAATTTTTGAGCTAGAATGCTCATCTTCGAACTCGATCTGTTTTTTTATGATACAAAACGACCCTGAAAATCCCAGATCGCTCTCTCAGTTCATTCTCGAGTTATCGTGCAGACAGACAAGCAGACAAACAGAATGAAACTTTTCAGGTCAGTGGAGTAAGGGGCTTCGCCAATCGCTCGGCCAACAACGTATTGACTATGTGATTTTTAAACATGTTCATTACTTTAAAATTTATCGTGGTCTAAACATCCAGCTGCCAATTGAATGTGATGCATATCTATAACTATACAGCAGAAGTGACTTACGACTTACAACTTTGCGACCCACGTCTATTCCTTCGACTCCGTTTTTACGCACTTAAAGCTATGGAGGTCAACATTTCACCCACCTCGTGCTGAAGCCGATGTGCTGCATCATCGACTGCCAAAGTCCCGATGTAGAAGTACAGAAAGAGAGTGACCATGACTGCGCATGATACCCAATTACGTCGTTGGGCAAAGAGGACGGACTCGTAGGCACACGCCGTGCTATGCACCAGCATTTCACAATGCCATAGGAGGCTGGTCAGTGGAAAAGCAATCTGTGGATTTGTTAACATTAAATTAAAAGCGCACGTCACTGAATCACTGGACCGGAGTTAAGTAGTACGTGCACACCCATACACGGAGTGAGATGTTAAAACTAAACTGCAATCCGCCGGTACCAAACTAATTTTCTTTTGGAAGGATACCATGGCCTCCCTCACCGCCGGTGTAGGAGGGGATTTATAGCTCCATTACCCCCCCCCCCTCTTCAAATCCCCTACGTCATGCATACCTCCCGGTACAAAACCCACTGGGTTATGAGTAACTCCCACTCAACCCCCTTGGATACAAATACCCCAGGGGATTTACACCCCCATGGGCTGTAGGAGGTACACATCACCTTGGGAATTTATATACCAGGG
>NW_026267307.1:137120-139353 GCF_000697945.3 Frankliniella occidentalis | reverse complement strand
CTACTGATCTGGCAGTTTTCCATACCAGAAAGGCCGTATTGTTGAGCTAGAATGGTCATCTTTGAACTCAATCTGTCTTTTTAGAGCAAACACGACCCTGAAATTCCCAGATCGTTATTTCAAATCTCTCGAATTATCGTGCGTACAAACACACAAACAGAATGAAACTTTTTGGGTCAGTGGAGTAATGGGCTCCGCTGATCGCCCAGCCAATAGAGCCGAAGAGGGAAGAAGCAAAGGTATCATTTAGGGATGATAAGGCCAATTTGTGAGTGATTTGTTTGTCTTAAAAATATCACATTTGCTCTAAAATTTATTTTGAACATGTAAGAGTTGTAAAATGCTGTCTTAGAAGGTCCATTAAGTCCCATGAAATATGTTTGCTTCTTCCTTCTCTTCTTGTTTTCAGATCAGCGAAATGGTATATTACAATTTGCTCCTTTGCGTACGAATTATTAAAGATCTCTCAGCTTATTTTCAATAGTTCTAGCAAGTTTCAAACTGTTTGTTAGTCATTTACGTGCCACTGACCCCATTATTGCACGCCTACCAACTTTTGTTCCAGTAGTACTCAAACATTTTGGATTGGAACACCCTTGTGTTTAGAGCGGACACAAACCGGCTCGATGTTTGTTCCAGTTCGATCAAATCCGAACCTGATCGCTTGACGCTTGTCTCTAATACAGTTTTACGCAATTGGAAAAAGCAAGTTTGAAATAGAATGAACTTGGTCCAAGAAATCAGTATTGTGTGTGAATGCTAAAGTAGGTACTGGGTATTCATACCTCACGAACATAGTGAATGTCAGTAACGTCCGATTTGTACCGACTCTGGAGAACATCCGCGACTGGGCCGAATATCTTTGAAAACAGAATGAACACTGTCATTAATTTCAAAACGGCCATCTACTTGCATCTGCCCTGTCAGTTCGTGGAACGAACACTCTAATAAGTGCACAGAAAAAGAAAATTTGTCCTCAAAACTAACAAATTAGCTAATTTGGGGATCCACTCATTTCCTTATGGACTCGCTTACGGAGAATTTTGTGCGAACGTATTATGGATCACAAATTATGGATCATTTGTGATACATAATACGTTTGGTCATAATTCACCGTAACATACGGATAGCACATTCTTTCATAAGAAAATGGGAGTGCAGAAAATCCCAAATTCGATGTGGCAGGCAAAAGTTGGTTGCAACAGTAAAGGTTTAGTTGCCACAGCAAAGCTGTTTTTGCAGGAGCGAACCGGTTTGTTCTGACAGCGAAACACCCAATTAGTTGTCAGAACAAACCGGTTGGCTCAGGCAGCTGCAGCTTCGCTGTGGCAAATAACTCTTCACTGTTGCAACCAAATTCTAGCTGCCACAGCAAATTTCATGTCTATCCCGAAAAGACCTAAATATTTTAGTTCTAGCTAGGATTGTTTCGTGTCGGTTTTTCCAGACTAGTTCCAGACCACTAGATAATCTAAGGACTGCTAAGCCCGAAAGAGGGTGTGGTTCGACCCGTAATGTGTAGTTGGCTGAGCGATTAGCAAAGCCTATTACTCCGTCTGGTCGAAAAAAACTTTGTCTGTCTGTCTGCACGTCTGTCTGTCCGCACGATAACTCGAAAACGAATTGAGCTAGCGACCTGGGATTTTCAGGGTTGTTTTCTGTTATAAAAAGACAGATCGAATGAGTGATTTTAGCGGTTAGAAGAACAAGAAGAAGTTTCAAGATGGCCGCCACGGACCACAACAAACATTCAACTGTTTTCCCGAAGCGGCTGCTAGCAGCCGCCCGCGTTCAACGTTGCATTGCGCCCATTTAAGTCAAATTTGGTATCATTTTGTTCGGAAGATAGAGGGGAACACATAAAATAGCATTTGAACATATGTGACGAATTTTTCAGGTTCGTTAGTAAGATACGGTGTTAGTTTGTTAAAATTGTGAACATGAACTATTATTTTGATAGAGTAACACTAAATAGCATTCTTAAAGGTCCGATATCGTTTTCATGGTGTTCTTCGCGTTTGTCTGATTCTAACGAAACCAAGTTTAACTCCAACAGACGCGATATAACATTAGGTAGGTTATTGGGGCTCCCGTGCGCGAGCGGCTGCTCGGGAAAACAGTCGAATGTTTGTTGTGGTCCGTGGCGGCCATCTTGGAACTTCTTCTTGTACTTCTAACCGCTAAAATAACTCATTAAAAGATAAGCATTCTAACTCAAAAATTGGATTTAAAA
>NW_026267307.1:129963-130535 GCF_000697945.3 Frankliniella occidentalis | reverse complement strand
CCCACTCAACCCCCTTGGATACAAATACCCCAGGGGATTTACACCCCCATGGGCTGTAGGAGGTACACATCACCTTGGGAATTTATATACCAGGGGAATTAATTCATAAAATTCATATAATGTTACATACCCCTCTACCCGGTATTCTTGGGGAGGAGGGGGAATAAATCCCCGAAAAGTTTTTAACTCCGCACTTTTGATTATCCTCTTAAACTTACCGCGTCTCTCGACTCGGCACGGAGCTGAAGCCAAGATAACCGCATGTAGCGAAGGACCGTTCCAGATTGAGGCATTCTGAGAGCCTAAAACAGAGCAAAAGTAAGTAGGATGGAAGATGCGCAGATCACTGAGAGCGACGGTCTTGGGCCGCTGCCCGAGTAGAACTGCAAAGCACCAGGTCGTCAGTAGATCGTTCCTTTCTGGTGAGCGCGCTGCGCCGAAGAAGTGTCCAGTTGGCGGCGTGTCAGTAACGAGATAGTGACGAGATAGTGACGCCAGAGAAGTCACCAAGTCGTCGCTCACTCATCTCATTCTCGTCACACTATTGTAATTACGTTAGTCGCAGCTTGGCC
>NW_026267307.1:129359-129913 GCF_000697945.3 Frankliniella occidentalis | reverse complement strand
GTTCCGTTTATGGATCAATTTCAAAATCAAGGAAACCACACTTTGAACAGGCTCAAAATAAGAACTAGCTATATGTACGCCAGACCACGTCTCGCGTAACAGGCTTCGCGATATCTCACGAAACGCTGTTGCGCTGCGACGCGCCTGGCGCACATGTAGCTAGGACCTTGTTGAAGTATAACTCCTTTTACAATTCAGTGACATGAAGCCTTTTTTACGATTTAACAAGGTAGATGTACGCCAGACCACGTCTGACACCCGAGTCGGGTAGTGCAAAAATGTACACAAAGTTACGGGCCTCCGGCCCGTCAACGGCCCGTCACTTCGACTAAGCATGCAGGATCGTACATTTGTTCCCTTTCTTTCGTTAAAAACGCCCTCTAGCGCCTCAACGGTTTGAGCTAGAGCAAAACGGACGAAATTTTCACCCAAAAGCCTCTACTTTGATGAGTTACCCCCTAGAAACCCATAAAAAAATATTTTAAAAAAACGGCATTTTTGGGACCCGTTGTTTTTGATTTTTTAAAAATCCAATTTTTGAGTAAGAATGCTCA
>NW_026267307.1:122589-124162 GCF_000697945.3 Frankliniella occidentalis | reverse complement strand
ACAAACACTCACGTATGTGGTGATAGTCGCAGATGTCTGCTGCAGCACTAGAGGGAACACCCACACGCCTCCTACCACGAATCCGCTTTGGCCAAGCGTGTTCGGGCGTCGGGTTCTGGACCGCATGGTCAGAGGTTCGACTCCCGTCCGGGCTGCCTTTTTTCCGCCGTAGAGATCATTTTGTAGTTTGTTTGTCGTTATTTTGGCGTGAAAAGTGTTGTTTTGAAGACAAAATTACCATACTAAAAACGACAAACCTACGACGACTTAGTTTGTCGTTTTTTGGCAGTTGCTGTGTCGTACTTCCGGCGTTTGTTCGTCCTACGTTTGCCGTATGTATGTCGTTATCAAACGACAAACTTATGACAGAATAACCCTATAGCAAGCCATACGGGTTAGAGCGTCAAAGTGGCGAGCCGCAGGAAAAGGGTTCGAATCCCACCGGCGGGCGTTGCTTTTCTTTGTCATCTTTCGGCGCTGACGAAGGGGTGACGAGAGGGTCACCAGTAGGCGGCGACAGAGTGGCCAAGCTGCGACCAACGTAATGACAATAGTGTGACGAGAGTGAGATGAGTGAGAGACGACTTGGTGACTTCTCTGGCGTCACTATCTCGTCACCATCTCGTTACTGACACGCCGCCAACAGGACACTCCTTCGGCAGTACGTCGTCGCAGCGCGCTGACCAGAAAGAGACGCTCTACTGACGGCCTGGTGCTCCGCGGTTCTACTCGGGTGCGCTCAGCCGCCGTCCCCTCTTCCTTCTACTCGCTCAGTTTGGCCCACCCGAGGGGTCACCGACTCGTATAATACTGGGTGCATGGACCTTGTAGTACCGTATAATACCTAATACTTTTGGATGAGCGATTAGCGAAGCCTATTACTCCGCCTGGTCGGAAATAACTTTTTCTGTCTGTGTGTCTGTCTGTCCGCACACTGTAAAAAATATTAGTAATTTTACTAGCTACTGGGTGGGGAAATTTCATGTACAAAGGTTCGGGATTTGCAGTACATGGGTTGGGAATTTACCTACTGGAATGGAAAGTATCCTTTGCATGCCACTTGCGCTGTGAAAGGATCCTTTCCTGCCCACGCAAGTGAATTTACTGACTTCATTGACTGCAAATTTCCCGACGTGGGCTAGAAAGGGTCCGTTCGGCACCCACCGTCTGCGAATATCCCCAGCCCGAAGAGGGAATCCCGTGGCCGTGGGCAGAAAAGTGTACTTGCGCATCCCACTGCCTGCAAATCTCCTTGCGGCGGCTGCAAATTTCCCACAAATTCGTGACTGCCACAGTGTCGTGGAAGGAGACGTGGGTTCGGACTACTACTACACTGACGCCACACCACCCCACACTAATCACCTCCTTTCTTTAACCTCGGCCACCCCGACGCGAAGCCCGCGATTGACTGCCGCTAGATGGCGTTTCAGTCAGCGCTTCTCCCACAAAATCAGCTTTTTCTATTAAATTAAAACTCCCTGCAGGTAATGGCATTTAATTCTACGCAGTATGTTTTAGAAGGAATCACCCTACCCGACAACAATCGGCGTTTGCCGAAAAAGTGAACCATATC
>NW_026267307.1:119560-121329 GCF_000697945.3 Frankliniella occidentalis | reverse complement strand
TTACATCGTTAGATTATGTTCTACAGCAAATCGCGTCACAGAAATGGTCGGGCCGCAGGCCCGACCATCGCCGCCGGCAGGCCAAGCAGGCCCGGCCCCTGCCGAACGGAGTTGCCGGCGCAGCGAAGCGAAGCTGGCAACTTCGTTTGGCGGAAGGGCGGGCCTGCTTGTTTTTTCAAAGTCATGTGTTTACCAATCAGTTTAGTTTCGCTTCCACAACGTGGTCTTACCCGCTGCAGCCGCGCGTGAAATCGGCGGGCGCGCCTCGTGTGGTCGCCAAGTACTACGGTGTGCACCGAGGCTGTTAAGGAGAGCACAGCCACTGAATAACCATGAGTAAAGATGTGAGGGAAGGTGGCAGTTTCCGCCCAGAGTGGAGCGACGACCACCACCCAAAGCGAGGCTAACGTGGGTACCGCAATTGTCGTCACCAGCACGCCGAGCCAAGCGTCTCGTATCGACTGAACACAGCGAGGAGAGGGTAGGAGATCAGTGACATTGTTCATTGTGATATGGTGAGAGGTGGTGTAACTGGACACAATGAGAATGGCGACTGCCACTTTCGCGGTTTTTCAAAGTGCACATTAAGGTCGGCACTGCGCACGTCTACTCTTGGACCAAGAAGTAAATGGTCCTGCCAAGCCCCATCCCCACCGTAGCGCGTTTACAATCTCTCCTGGCCCTGCCTCCTCCGGCCTCCCCAGCCCACTTGGGTACCAGTTCGGCTTTGCCTAGGCCTAGGCTCCGCTCGGCAGCATTCGGCTGCATCTTCGAGCCCTGCTTGTCCCCACGTGCGCGGCGTCGGCCGTCCGTCCTAGTGGCCCTCCTGTGAGAGGTGCGCAGAGCTGGCCGTTAGAGTTCCATCGAGCAGGAGACACCCTGAGTGAGACTAGAAATAGAAGTTGCGCACCTACTTCGCTCTTATTAATCGTTTTCATCAAAAGATTTTGGCTTAGAGCGGGCTAGTTTTAAAGTTTATGAGCTCCTGCAAGCCTAAAATTTTAAAATGAGTCATGTCCCGCGGCGGTGCAAAGAGAATTGCGAGAGAAATTAATATCTCGAAACTCTTGGTGGAGGGCAGGAGGTTATGGCTGCTCGTCTGCCCCTAGTCCCCTAGCCTCGCACATGTCGATTTCGGGACTCGCAGCGCCCAGGGAACTCTCAGCCGCTTTGATTGGCGATTGGCTGCTGCTCGACAGCTCTGCGCACCTCTCACAGGAGGGCCACTCGTCCGCCGGGAGCCGGGACCCGAATGCCGCCCCCGATCCATGCCGACCGCAGCCTAGGTAGAGCTGCTCTGGTGCCCAAGTGGGATAGGAAGCCTGGTCCCGCAAGGTTGTAATCGCACGCGAAACCCCTCGCCCATGTTTGATTCAAGCATCTATTATTATCGACATTAATCCGCTAAAAGCCGCGTTTCTACAGTTTTTGTTGTCGACTTACCCTTTGATCAAAATAATGATTCTTTGTTTCATGCGCGGTGTGTAACCGCCACCCGAGCAGGCCCTCTACCCACACAGCCGTCGTGACTGAGCCTGCTGAGACGCCCACAAGTGATGCCACCGCAGCAAACATCCGCTGAGTCCCAGTCCCTCCAGCAGAGTGGCCAAACGCGACCGCAGCGTCAGTCAGGACTCTAAGGAAAGTTTGCTGCCGTATAATTGGTTGAGCAATTAGCGAAGCCTTTTACACCGTCTGGTCATAAAAAAAAACTTTCCCTGACTGTCTGTTAGCACGTCTGCCTGTCCGCACGATAACTTGAGGACAAA
>NW_026267307.1:117118-118805 GCF_000697945.3 Frankliniella occidentalis | reverse complement strand
GAAAATCCCAGGTCGATAGCTCAATTCGTTCTCGAGTTATCGTGCGCACAGACAGACAGACGGACAGACGGACAGACGGACAGACGGACAGACAGACGCGAAACTTTTTGATCACTGGAGTAATAGGCTTCGCTAATCGCTCAGCCAATGAATAAATATATACAGAGAGAGAGAGCCCGCACAGGGCTGAGAGACAGACAGTCCCCACGACCAGGCATAACGCATCTCCTCCAGTTTTTCGTGCAGCTCGAGCAGCTTCAGCAGTCCCCACCAATCTGCCGTTTGACTGCGGCCGTCGTGGCGCGAGGCGCTCTGGAAGCGAGCACATTTGGTTAATGAGGTGCCGCCATGAAATAAGCCAACTCTTCTGGTTAGAAGAAAATTTTGAACCAGTGGCTAGAGCTAGGCATACTCCTGACAACAAAAAATATATATGCTTCATTGGCTGAGCGATTAGCGAAGCCCATTACCCCACTGACCGGAAAAGTTTCATTCTGTTTGTTTGTTTGTTTGTCCGTCTGTACGCACGATAACTCGAGAAAGAATTGAGATATCAATCTGGGAATTTCAGGGTCGTTTTGTATCATAAAAAGACAGATCGAGTTCGAAGATGAGCCTTCTAGCTCAAAAATTGACTTTAAAAAAAATCAAAAACCACAGGTTATAAATTCTCCTATTGAGTAGCTCGTGAAAGTAGAACCCTACGGGCGAACATTTCGTCCGTTTTGCTCTATCTTGTACCGTTTGAGTGCTAGGTTCCATTTCTTGACAAAATTGAGGTGAAAATGACCAAATAGTCTACAATTAAATCGTAAAAAAATAATACTTAACATCGACAAATTGTTGATACACTTCTGTTAACTCGTCTCGGGTGTCAGCGCCGCAGGCCTAGCTATATGTGCGCCAGGCGCGTCGCAGCGCAACAGTGTTTCGTGAGATATCGCGAAGCCTGTTACGCGAGACGTGGTCTGGCGTACATATAGCTAGTTCATATATACTAGGTAGATGTACGCTAGACCACGTCTCGCGTAACAGGCTTCGCGATATCTCACGAAACACTGTTACGCTGTGACGCGCATGGCATACATCTACCTAGGCCTGCGGCGCTCACACCCGAGTCGGGAAAAAGGCAGAGTCGTAGATAGGCCTTCGGCACCAAAAGACACAAATTTTACCCCCAGAATTTTATTTTGACGAGTTGCCCCACCAGAGACCATCAAATATCTGAGAAACAACATTAAAATGGTTTGGGGTCATTTTCGTGTAAAAATCGCCCTCTGGCGACTAAACGGTTAGAGATAGAGCAAAACAAACAAAATTTTGGCCCTACGGGCTCTACTTTGACGAGTTACACCTTAAAAAGATGTAACAAAATAAAAAAAATAGAAGTAATACTTTGGGGTTTTCGTTTTTGATTTTGTTGACAGGTCAATTTTCAAGCTAGAGGGCTCAAAATTAATACCGTTCTTGCTTTTTATGCTAAAAAGCTACGCTAAAAATTTCAGGTACCTAGCTCAACCCGTTCTCGAGTTATCGTGTTTACAGACAAACAGACAGACAGACAGACAGACACACAGACAGACAGACACGAAACTTTTTGATCATCACTGGAGTAATTGGCTGAGCGATTAGCGAAGCCCATTACTCCACTGACCGGAAAAGTTTCATTCTGTTTGTTTGTTTGTCT
>NW_026267307.1:110513-111463 GCF_000697945.3 Frankliniella occidentalis | reverse complement strand
TTCGAACCATCTTTTTGCCAGGTACCTTTTCTGTCAACAAACGAAGTATTCTTTTCATACGCTGAACATCTTTGGCTGTGTGTGCCGCAGTTTGAAGAATACATGCAAGTTATGCCGAAATTTTAAGTTATTGATGTTAGCTTATGAATCCAATAACACACCTATGAAAATGTACATAAGACTAAGACCTAGAAGTTGAATATACTTCCAGGCATACTCTGAATGACACCGAACGTGTTCAAACAACAAAAAACTAAATGTGTTTTTTTTTGGTGGTTTATTTGGCATTAAAGTGTACACGTTTTATTAATGATGTGCCACCATAAAATAAGCCCACTCTTCTGCTTAGAAGAAAATTTTGAACCGGCCGCATACTTCTCAGAAAGAAGTGTACTTCTGAAAAAATAAAAATATTTCTGTTTTGGCCATTTTGGTGAGAGAAACTCCCTCTATCGCCTAAACAGTGAGAGATAGAGCCAAACGGACGAAATTTTAACCCACAGGTCTGTATTTTCAGAAGTAACCCCCTAGGAAACCATCAAACATTTTCTAAACATAATATATTGTTTCGCGGTCACTTTTGTCAGAAAAACTCCCTCTAGCGCCTAAACAGTGAGGGATAGAGCCAAACGGACGAAATTTAGCCTATAGGGTTCTACTTTCCCAAGTTACCCCTGAGGAAACCATCAAATATTTTCTAAGCTTAATATATTGTTTTTGGGCCACTTTTGTCAGAAAAACTCCCTCTGGCGCCTAAACGGTGAGAGATAGAGCCAAACGGCCGAAATTTTCGCCCGAAGGGCTCTACTTTCACGAGTTACCCCTTAGAAGACAATAAAAAAAATATTTTTTTTCCCACTTCTTGGACCAACTCCTATTTCTTTGTTACCCCCTCAGACCCACTCAGGGGTGGTTGCCAGGATTTGCACCAACCGTTTCGTTGTCCAGAA
>NW_026267307.1:107894-109618 GCF_000697945.3 Frankliniella occidentalis | reverse complement strand
AAAATGAGGTGAAAATGATCAAATGGTCGATTAAATCGTTAAAAAAAACTTCATTTCGAAAAATTGTATATACACTCCTATTACCCCGTCTTGGGTGTCAGCGTCGCAGGCCTAGCTAAATGTGCGCCAGGCGCGTCGCAGCGTAACAGTGTTTCGTGAGAAATCGCGAAGCCTGTTACGCGAGACGAGGTCTGGCGTACATGTAGCTAGTAAGCTTCGCTATCGCTCAGCCAATAATATAAAACTATTATTGGCTGAGCGAAGCCCATTACTCCTCTGACCAGAAAAGTTTTATTCTGTTTGTCTGTTTGTCAGTTTGTTTGTTTGTCTGTCTGTCAGCACGATAACTCGAGAATAAATTGAGACAGCGATCTGGGCATTTCCGGGTCGTTTTGTATCACAAAAACTGGCCTGCCGGCCGGTAACGAGACAGTCCAGCTCCAAAAGCAAATTCAAAATATACAGGCGCTAATGCTTGTATCTTTAAATTCAATAAGGCATCAAAACGAGAATGAAAATCTTCTTACCAAAACCGGAACGGTAATCAGCAATATCCGGCAACGGCAACCCTTATCAAAACGGGATACTTTCACCTTACCCAGGAGCGCTTGTTACGGAAAGCTGTGGTTAAAATCAAAAACAACGAAAATCAGCAAATTATGCTAGAATCACCATTCAAATTTTGCTGGATTCGTAATTTCTGCGTGCCCGAAAACAAGCACATTTCATAGTTCAGAGCGCTGTGGTTCAAATTTAAAATTTAAGACTAGGGATCACTTGTCAAGTGGACGGGCCATGTGGCGCCCGGTGCCGATTGAGCTCTAAGTGGGCAGGGGGTTGGGGTGCGGGACGCGCGACGAACAGCGCTGCGAGAGGCTCAAGTGGACTGGCCTGGCACGGCGCGTAGCAAGGGATAAGGGCGCTGTGTTTACAACACAACCAGGGCGATGACAGCGGACTGCTACCGGGGACGAACAGAACGGAGAAAACGCTCGCCCCACAGAGAATCTTTACTAGCACCGTTAATCGGCTTATCTTAACTGGAACGTTAATCGGCCATCTTTATCAAAACTGGAAACTTTTACCTTCGGGTAAAGACAGACCACAAGGGACTGTCTAAAAAGACAGATCGAGTTCGAAGGTGAGCATTCTAGCTCAAAAATTGACTTTTAAAAAAATCAAAAACCAAAGGTTGCAAAATATTTATTTTTTTCAAGTACTTTTTTATGGGTCCCTAAGGGGTAAGTCGTCAAGGTAGGGGTCTGTGGACGAAAATTTCGTCCGTTTTGCTCTATCTTGTACTAGCTACATGTACGCCAGACCACGTCTCGTGTAACAGGCTTCGCGATATCTCACGAAATACTGTTACGCTGCGACGCGCCTGGCGCACATATAGCTAGGCCTGCGGAGCTGACACCCGAGACGGGGTAATAGGAGTGTATATGCAAGTTTTCGAAATGTAGTCTTTTTGTTAACGATTTAATCGACCATTTGATCATTTTCTCCTCATTTTTGTCAAGAAATGCCCCCTTGCACCTAAACGGTACAAGATAGAGCCAAACGGACGAAATTTTCGCCCAAGATACTCTATTTTGACGGTTTACCCCTTAGGAACACATAAAAAAATATTTGATAAAAAAACATTTTGCGACCTGTAGTTTTTGATTTTTTTAAAAGCCAATTTTTGAGCTAGAATGCTCATCTTCGAACTCGATCTGTCTTTT
>NW_026267307.1:106619-107844 GCF_000697945.3 Frankliniella occidentalis | reverse complement strand
GACCTGTAGTTTTTGATTTTTTTAAAAGCCAATTTTTGAGCTAGAATGCTCATCTTCGAACTCGATCTGTCTTTTTATGATAAAAAACGACTCTGAAATTCCCAGATCGCTCTCTCAATTCATTCTCGAGTTATCGTTCGGACAGACATACAAACAGACAAAAAGACAAACAGAATGAAACTTTTCCGGTCAGTGGAGTAATGGGCTTCGCTAATCGCTCAGCCAATCATTTAGGTGCTGAAGGGCATTTCTAGACAAAAATAAGGTGAAAACGACTAAAAATTGGTCTATCAAGTCGTTAAAAAGTCTTTTATTGAATCATTGTGCAGGAAGTTATACTAAGACCACACAGTTGACGTCGAACCACACCCTTGTTTAGGCTCAAGGGTTCCTAGATTATCTTGTATCACTAAAATGATAATTTTTACAAAACAATCTATCAAAATTCGAACTTTTAATCGAACAGTAGAAGTTTAACTTCCCTAATTTAAGAGTAAAAATTCCCCGACAAATGCTGTCAGCATGTCAAATTTTGGAGATGGAAGGCTCTGTTCCCGAATACCCTCCCACTAACTCGTCCCTTGTGTCAGGGCCGCAGGCCTAGCTATATGTGCGCCAGGCGCGTCGCAGCGTAACAGTGTTTCGTGAGATATCGCGAAGCCTGTTACGCGAGACGTGGTCTGGCGTACATATAGCTAGTCTGTATTTTGACTGCATTCCAACTACATGAGCTAATTTACACTTCCACTACATTCGTTTCGGAGAACTCAAGTGCTAATTAAACAACACATCACATGTAAAAAGAGTTCAATTGAAACATAATCGGACCACATATCGAACATAGGTACTAGCTATATGTACGCCAGACCACGTCTCGCGTAACAGGCTTCGCGATATCTCACGAAACACTGTTACGCTGTGACGCGCCTGGCGCACATATAGCTAGGCCCGCGGCGCTGACACCCGAGACGAGTTAAGGACAGGGTGTAGGGGGACAGGGCCTTCCAGGCCCTAAATTTGACATACTCGAACCATATGTCGGGGTCTTATTACTTTAAAATTAGGAACATGAAACTTCTGCTGTTTGGTAACGGTTGTCATTAAAAGTTCGAATTTCGACACATTGTTATGTAAAAATCAACGTTTTAGTGATACTAGATAATCTAGGGACCCTTAAGCCCAAGCAAGGGTGTGGTGCGACCCGCAATGTGTGGTTAAAGTATTA
>NW_026267307.1:100815-104189 GCF_000697945.3 Frankliniella occidentalis | reverse complement strand
TTTTTTGGACACGTTAATTTTTGAGCCAGAGGGCTCAAAATCAATACAGTTCTTCCTTTTTATGATATAAAGGTTCAATAAAAATTAGAGTGTCCTAGCCCCAACCGTTTTCGAGTTACTAGTGGGTGACTTGTACCATAGGGCGACTTAGATGGGGCGAGTTGTGTCTCCCGAGAAAGTCCTATAATTTCCTTAGATCACGTTGTAACAGCGTGAATAATGTACAAATCATTTTCGTCGGGAACTTGCTGACTACGTCGCCAATCACGTTACAGTTCATATCACCACAGATTACAAGCCTGAAGAAGTACCTGAATGTTGACCAACACCAAATGAAATGTAAGGCAACAACCCAGACCATCGTGGAGCGCAGAGGATTCAGACGGATGGAGGCCGTTAGTGGCAACGTGAGGTGACTGCCAACTCCTAATATTACAATTAAGTAGCACCTAAGGTGAAATATATATAAATCATACCTGTACACATGAAAAAATATCCCTACCGTTTTGTACCCCTAGAGGGACGAGTCCGAACACCCCTGCTAAAAGCAGAATGGGCTGGAGGCTTTTGTTATTAAACCATTCATCGCCAGGCATCTCGTAATAATGAAAAGCTGCAAGACCTGTAACAAGATGTCAGGTAGTTTGCAAGAATAGTATATTTTATAACAGCCAACTGTGGTAAGATACGTGAAAAAAAATTAAATTCTGGCTGTTGATACCATTTTAAGATTCTCGAATTAATTGAAAGGTATCTACATGGAGCACTTTACTCGAAAGAAGAACAAAAAGCTGCCCGCTTGGGCCGGAGCCAACCACACTTTTATTTAAATACTACACAGAAAAATATCCATTCGTTGTGACACCTTATACATTTTTGCTGATATTCGTTTAGCGAATGCTTTTGCTACGGCGTTGATTGCGTTTGTTACGCAAACTGAAGCACATTAGCTGAGAAAACCAATGCTGTGGCAGACAAGAAAAAATTGTTAAAATATTGAACTTTTGAACCATATTTCGGGGCCGTCCGCGTTTGTTTGCAATATTTGCGTTATTAGAGAATCGACGCTTGAAACTTGAACCTATTTCCGATCAGCCCCTAATTCACACCAATAAGACCTACACACGCTCCCTCGCTACAATGTATGGGTTTTAATTTTTTTGGTGGAAACGTTTGTCGTTTTCTGTCAGAAAATACCATCGCTTCGCCCTAGTGCGGCCCAAGAGGCCCGCACGGCCAAGTTGAGCATTAACCCTGCAAGTCACCTGTCCTATACAAATGACGTTCACTATAAAGGCCTCTGTAGGGGCCCGTTTTCGTCGTAAGTGACTTATCAGCAAAGGGACGTGCTCCCCTCCGGCCGCGTAATGGTTTTCACCACCCGCCGGGCCCTACAGCCTCTTACAGTGGTGCCAATCGCGCGCCAAAAGTCGCTGAATCGCTCACCCAGTACACCCGTGTTGCATTGTTCGTCTGACTGCCGGGGGAGCGACTGCAAAGGTACGTAGGCGCCGGGAAATTGAAGTTGAAGGCCTGCCGAGCAAAACTATATGCCATACATGTAGGTGTTTAGTTACTCTCTAGACCCAGCGTAAACTGAACGTCCTTTGTTTAGGACATATGACTTGCGGGTATGAAAATTTGAAGAAATTTTGATCATTGTTTATGAGCGCGCTAGGCAAAGTATTTCGCATCAGTAACTTACAGTTATGTTCTGTGTCATCGAAAACAACTCGAAAACTGCGCGGCGACCGCGCGCACGTTAATTGTTTTGCCAGCGACTCACTCGTCATTGGTGCTCAGTGTCTCTTTTTTGGCGGTCGAGTGCCGGGAAGTCTGGCCATCAGAACTCAATACTTTGTGAATAACTGTCTTCAGCAGCTAGTTCAAGTGGTATACGGCTAAAATACTTCCAGTTTACGGGACGTGTTGTCTTTTTGAGGTTCTGTTCTAACTGCTTCAGAAAACAGGCAAATTGAATGTACCGGGTGTCCAGGCTAAGACGTTCCAGTACGTTGGGTTGCATACGGGCTGGCTTGCAGGCGCTGTGGCAAGGGAGCCGTGGCAGAGCGAGGCTGCCCCCTCCACCGCCGCCGGACTAGAGTCGCTGGGGCAGGGGGTAGCGCTGCGGATCGGAGCGGGCGTCCAGGTAGGGGAGGGGTGCAAGATGGCAACACATCCCCGTGACTTCCTCATGTCATCGCGCTCACCCCTACGACTTCGCGGCCACCCTCGCGCTCACCCCCGCGACTTCGCAGCCACCCTCGCGGCCAACCTTTGCGGCCACACTCGCGCTCACCCCCGCGACCTGGCGGCCACCCTCGCGAGTACCGCCCCTACGCACCCCGCGGTGACAAGCACCCCTGCAATGGTTTTACTCCCTACTCCTTTGCCCCCCTGTCACGATCCTCCGGCTCTGCGCCACATTCAAACTGCGCGCCACGCGGTGGAACTACTCAGACAGCAACATGCGCGCAACCTAGAGGCAAGGAGGGGAAACCTGCGGAGCGACGAGACGAAGCAGGCAGTCAGCTGGAAGCGAGCGAGTGGAGCGTGTCGTCAAGGTCACGCAAGCGCCGGTTTCGTATGCGCCATTTTTCGGTTTTGGTAGTTACTGCGAAGTGAGGTGAAATCCGCCAAGAGTTCGGTCCCGTCGATTGCTCTTTGCATACTCAACAACTGCCCAAAATGGTACGCTGCCCAACCATCTTTCACGCGAAGATATCACGATCTTAACCTCGTTTTCTAACCTATTCGGTCCCTCCCGCATCCGCAGGGTAACCAGGCCTTGGGCCTCATGATGATGGAGTAAAAAAGCCCTGCCGCCGCCCTGCCACCTGGAGATAAAGAATAATCCAACCATGTGAACATGTGAAGAATCACCCCCCCCCCTCTTCTCAAGAAATGTGCTTCAAGCCACCCTTGTCGTCATCCGGTCAGATGGGCTGGGCGTCAGCCAAGTCGTCACCCCTTTCCCCCTCCCTCTTGGAGTTGGGAGACTTTCCTTGTATGACTGTGAAGTGTTGTTCCTGAAAAGGGTTATATGTGTTGTTTTCCCCTGAATGGGTTTCTTTGTGAAATATTGTGAATTATATTTTGTGTAAAATCCTGTGGTGAAAGTGTTGTGTTTTTCTGCTGGCCAGCATACTGTAATACTGTACTAATTTCTCAGTTTGTAGAATTTACTGCTGAAAAAAAAAACCCTGATATGATTTAAATGTGGACTTACGTGCTAATGTTGGCTCAACAGTGATTCCTCTGAAGAGAATTTAAATTAAGTACAGGGTAATTTCAAAGCAGATGATTTTTGTGTATGACTGCGAACCTCACCACTTTGACTTTCAAACTCTTCGGTGAGGCGCGGGAAACGGCCG
>NW_026267307.1:91030-100690 GCF_000697945.3 Frankliniella occidentalis | reverse complement strand
ATTAAGTTGTTATAATACTTTCATTTTTGTACCGTTTTGTAATAAACTTATAAACTTTATTCCGTTTGTGCTTTGTTACCACCTTGCCAACGAAATCGGAGATTTACACCTGAAAAGGTTCCCTTGTTAGTCTGAAAATTCAGACAACTGGTATGAATTTTTTTTTTTTTGAAAATGTTAAAAATGAACACATAGCGAGCGACTTAACAGTTGTAGGGGTAGAGGGCAATGCCCAGGTATAGACATTTCTGTCCATTTGGTACTGCCCTTGGTTGGGATCGAACCGCCAACCTTCAGGTTCAGAAGCCGCATCCTTAACCATTAGGCTGCCGCACGCAGAAAAAAAGTTCGCCCGGGTGCTGAAAAAATAGCACCGGTGCCAATTTTCACTTACTGAATACACTCAGCTAAAAAATTAGCCCCGGTTCTAATCACGTTACGAAAGCATGATTAGCACCAGTGCTAATCAGGTTTAATTGCGGTGCTGAAAATAATTGACTGAATTGCAAACTTTGTCGAAAGTAAATTTTCTGTCCGAAAAGAGGGAAAGGGGTGAGATTGAGAGTAAGGGCACGAGGCATTGGAGGGTCAAAGGTCCCTCAGGCCGCAAGAGGAAAATTAATCACCCGAGCGCCGTGATATCAGTGGACGTTTAACGTTTAAAAGTTTTTATTGTATCCTATTTGTTTACATACAGGGGGTGTATGCAGGACTAACATATCTGTTCCTGATACCAGATAAATTCAATTATAACTTGTTTTTACAGGGTTTTGCTTAAGCTAATGTAGCCTGTTACAGAGAAGGAAAAGTAGAAAACCTACTGAAGAAGTGGGTGAGTGCTCATGATAGAGCGAACAAGTGCGCCACGCTTTGCGCGCGGCTGGTTTCCGGTGGGTGACCGGAAGTTGGTGAGAAGAACATTTTGTTCAGTGGGTGACCATCTGTGTCCGGTCTAGAGGTGGGTGACCGGACTGGTTTTATTTTTATTTTTTTACATAATCGTTTTTTTACAGTGATTGCATGGTAGAGAAGAACACCACGCCTCCCGCGCCTGAGAGCATCATTTTATTGGTTCAATACATAGCAAAGTTACAGTTGAGATCAAAGAGTTTTTTTACATCTAGATGATGAGATTTTTCACAGTCTGATTTGAATTTATCTCTTTTTGCGATACAGAACTTGCGTATGCTAATTATATTTAACTCCTCCTTCATCTTTGTAGTAGAGCTTCTGACTCCTCGACCCAGGGCGGCCTTAAGGACCTTATTTTGAAAGGCTTGCAGCCTTTTCCAAGAGGCTTTAGCAAGGTAATCAGTCCAGATCTCACACCCGTAGGTGAGGAGTGGCCTGTAGATGCTTTTGAAGAGCGTTGACTTGTTTTTAGTGTTAAGTTTAGCTTTAGGGCCTGAGAGGCAACAGAATGCATAGTATGCTTTATTAGCGTTAGAGCGCCTCACGCGCATATTGGCAAGGTAATAATGGCGATTTGAGAAGGTCGAGCCGAGGAGTTTCAGCTCGGTTTCCCTGACGATAGGCGCACCGGCCAGCATGACCTGAGTGTCACGCTTGGGCAATTTTTTGTTGATGCAGAGAGATTTAGTTTTGGATTGGTTGACAATTAAGAGCCATTTATCAAAATATTGCTTTGTGGCGTCCGCAGCCCTGGAGGCGTACGTCATAGCCATGCAAGGATTAGCACTTTGGCAGATGAGAATTGTATCGTCAGCGTAAGAAGCGACGATGCAGTTTTTGGGGACAGGAAGGTCCGCCAAAAATATATTGAAAATGATTGGGCCGAGAACTGAGCCCTGCGGGATACCGCATAGAATGGCTCTGATAATTGATAGTGCGTTTTGCACTTTAACTTGATAGGTGCGCCCCGTCAGGTACTCGCTAAGTAAGCTAATTAGTATGCTAGGACAATTGAATAGCTTAAGTTTATGGACCAATCCCGCGTGCAACATAGTATCGAATGCCTTAGATAAGTCGAATGAGACCATGCAGGTCGATTTTTTGAAAACAAGACCGCTCGAAATGAGTCGGTCGACTCTTTTGAGTTGGGCGATGGTGCCTTTGCCACCAGTGAAGCCGTGCTGAAACGACGGGATGATGCCGGACGTCTTAATAAAGGCGTCCAAGTGTCGTTTCAGTACTTTTTCAAAGATTTTTGAGATTAATGGGGGAAGACTTATTGGCCGATAAGATGTGGGGTCTACCCTGTCCTTTCCTTGTTTATATATGCAGATTACTAGGCTGAATTTCCAGGCGGAGGGAATGATTTGGGTGCTTAAGCAAGCGTTAATTAAGCTGCATAAGTATGGAGTTGCCTTGCGGCTTAAGTTTCTAAGAAATGTGGCAAGGATGCCATCTGAGCCTGGGGCCTTGTTAAGCTTAAAGGTTTTAATTATTTTTAGAAGGTCCTGTGGGCCTATGAAATAATCGGACGGACAGGGTACACGGACTATCTCGCTCGCGCTGCTTTCCACCTCCTCGAAAAACTCTCTATTATTGACTTGTAGGGGCACGGTCACCACGTCGGCTAAGGCTTGTGCCTTTTGCACGTCGCTTACGGCGACCCCTGATGACCCCCTGAGGGGGGGTATCTCCTCTATGGTGCCTCGTTTTAGAGACTTAGTGACCCTCCACATCTTTCTACTGTAATCTTCATCACTGTTGATGACAGCTTCCCACTTGACATCCTCGATGTCCTGCCATGCCTTACTAAGTGCACTACAAGCAGCAGCGTATTCGAGATAATCGAAGTGAGATCGAGATCTCTGCCAAGTCTTTCGCGCTCTGTTTCGAGCGTTTTTAAGTGAGGTTAGTTGAGTTGAATTTGCCTCATTTTGAGCGGCAATTTTAAGCTTGGGGATGTCAGTATCCGCAGCTATCTGAATAGCTAAAGTTAGCAGACTGGCAGAGTTTTCGATCTCCTCCCGGGACTGGCCGATGGGGCCAACGACAAGCATTTCATCTAAGGTATGCCTAAAGCCCTTCCAGTTGTCTTTTTTGAAGTCCCACCCTTCTCGAGGGGCGACGGTGCAGGGGTTGCAGTCAATGTTTAGAATGATTGGCAGGTGGTCAGATTTGGCGAAGTCGCCAGTAGTGAGAAATGCGTTCGTTGGTCCCAACACTATAGCTAGATCTAGTACTGTCTGGACTCCCCTAGGGCCGATGCGGGTGCAAGAGTTAGGCGCGCAGAGGGCGGCACCTATTTTATCAACAAGCTCGGCGAGCCTTCTACCATCTACATTAACAGCGCTGTCGCCCCAGAGGACGTGGCGGGCGTTCAGGTCGCCTATCCAAATTGTATCTCCGCTGATATTTGAGAAGAGATCCTCGATGTGCCCGGTAGAGGGGCTGCAGTATGAATTGACTACTTTAAGTGGGCCATCTTTTGTATTAATTAACACCGTGAGTGTCTCACAAGAGGAGGCAGGTGTTGGGAGGACAGTACAGCACAGACTAGCTAAAACATAAGTAATTATACCAAGTTGGCTGTTATTTCTGATTGATTTGAAGCATCTGTACCCCGAAAGGGAGCACCTAGTTTTATCACTATGTTTGCTCTCTTGAATGCATAGAATTTCAGGCTTTGTTTGGCTTGCTAGCTCTTTTAAGTGACTCATTTTTCTATTTATGCCGTTAATGTTAAGGCTTAATATTTTCAGTTGGCGCAAGGGGCCTTTGCTACTTGTTTTGTTATTGTTTTTAAAGTTATTTTGTACAGCCATATTTGGTTAGGTAAAGGTTCATTCACTACTGTTCTCCGCAGATGATTGCCAGAGAGAAGGATGCTACTATCCTCGTTTGTTCTGTCCGCGACGCAGTTGACAGCGCGGTGATGAGGTTGGCCAACATGGGGATGAGCTGGAGAGGATCGATGGACGTGTGCAGGATGTCCGGGTTCTCTTCGAGAGACGACAGGATCGGCCGGATGGATTCCCGGACGGAGGCGACATCAGGCTTGGTAACAGCCTTGGTATCCTTTCCCAGGGGCTTGCCACCCGGGCCGGAAGACGTTCCCAGGGCTTTGCCACCCTGGCCGGAAGCCTTTTCCAAGGCTTTGCCACCCTTGCTCGGAGTGGCGGTATCCTCGATGCGAGGTGAGTCTGGGATCTTCGATGGGCCCGGCAGGATCGGCCAGTAGAACACATTCCCCTTCGTGGCGGTGCTTGGAGTTTGGAGAAAGCCGGGGTTGACGCCTTGGAGTCTCGGTCGCAGCTCTTCCGCATCTTTTCTTGGAAGACTGGGCACTTCGCAGTCTGGTAGGCCGCATGCCCTTCTTGTTGGCACACGGGGCATGTTGGCTTGGCGGCGCTGGGACACTCCCCGGAGTGGTTGTCCTGGCAGGAGGGGCAGCGCGGAGGGCGTCCGCAGTTAGCGGCCACGTGACCAGTGATAAGGCACTTCCGGCAAAGCGGAAGGCGGCCCTTTGGCTTCTGGTACGGCCTCCAGGACACGGAGACATCCCCGAACCTGGTGTGCTGCGTGACGTCAGATGGCTTGGTTCCGGGCGCGAAGCCGACCAGGACCGAGTTGGAGTAGACGCCGGCCTTCGTCTTCATGCGCTGGAACAGCGCTACGGAGAGCCCCTTGCGGGCGAGCTGTTGCATGTACTCGCCGTCGGAGTAGATGTCCGCGGCGTGACACATCACGAGGCGGAGCTGGCGGCGGGGCCTGGCGGTCCAAGTGTGCCAGCCTTCGGCCCTATCCTTGGCCTTCGAGACGACCTTGTCGTAGTCGTCCATGGTGTTGCACCTGACAGAGATACTCGAGAGGTTCACCGTCATGATGGCCTCGTATTCGAGCCCGGCCCTGAGCTCTTGTAGCAGCTGGGCTGTCTCCCGGCGGTCCTCGGGACGGTCGATGACAAACGGAGGCGGGAGGACTCCGAGTTTTTTGTCAAAGGGCTTCGGCTTCGGAGGGCTGGCCTCGCGAATCGTTGAATTCAGTGGAGACGGTTGCTCGTCGTCAACGACATCGACGTCGTCTGCTTCAGGCAGGCCTTTCTGGCCGAATACAAGTGGGGAACCCGCGAATTTTTTCGAAGGCATCCCAGCTTCGTCAGCCCAATTGCCCGTGGCGAGGCCCAGCAGGTGTTGCTTGATATCACTCTAGTTGTTAGGAATCTTGTTGATATCCTCGATGGTTTTTTGGATTCTCGGGTCCGAAGACAGCGAGAAGTCCTTGTTGCCGGTGCGCGAGCGCGAGCTTGAGCGCGTCCGCTCCGGCGGCTTGTCCGAAAACTTGTCCTTCTTGAACTTGTACATTTTCCACGCGGCAGGAGGGAGAGCCCGCAGGGGGTTTGCACCTCGTTCTTTTCGAAATCGTGACCAGGCACCAGCGATGTCGCTACCACCAGAGCCACGACCGAAGTTCTGCGACCGAAGTGGGTGCGGAGGCCCCGGCATATGGCTGATAGAGAGTGGCGGTTCATCAGCGAGAGCTAAGAGTACACCCAAATGTAAAATATTTCGATTGGTATCTAAAAGCTGGTTTCACAACAGCTACCCCTATTTAACTGTTGGGTCCTAGTGGCACAGGTAACAAAATTAGCAAATAAGCAAAGCAGAACGCTTCTCCAAAATCTTTCACGAGAAAAACATTTAGTTAACTTAATTGATGAACTCAGCAAACACGATAAGCACCCGCGCTAATTTTTCTAGTCGGACAGCAACCGACGTACTATTAAAAAAAATAGCACTGAACTGAATATTTTCTTTTCCTGTGTGCGGCTACCAGCGTAGGGAGCAGCGTCGGCTACTGGTGTGATTCGTCCGCCTGTCCGGTGGACTTTTCACTCAAAATTCATACCGGTAACTTTGAATTATAGATTCAGTGTTTAGTCTGAAGATATACTTTTAAATAGTTAGACAAAGTGTTCTGAAAACCTCCCGGGTGGAAGGATCTGTACTTCTAACTGTAATGGCGCACTGTACACGGATCACATTCACAAATGCATTTAAAGTGTGTACAAAATCAGGTCAAATTGTGTTAGGACTACATATGTTAACGTTTATTAAAATATTGTCAGAATGTATAAAATGTACAGCTGTAGCCTGTACTTAGACCACAGTTTAAATGCAGATTTCTATACTTTTTCTGTAGTTAAGTCGCAGTTTTACTTCAGAAAAACTATAGTTTTTTCGGAATCCGCACAGTTTAACTGCAGTTTGGGCGGTTAGTTTCGAACTGCACTCCGGACAAGAGTTGCGAAGTACAAACAAAACCTACAGTTAGTATTATACTTAAAGTGCAGTGTTCAAAACTTCGTTCAAAAATTTTTATTTCGGGAATTCCTCCTACTACCACCCTTCTACCTTCCCCCACTCACCCCCTTTCATCCGATTAATTGATTGTAGAACTATTACCTTGATGAAAGTTGATGAAGTTGATGGGAGTTGAACCTCGGACCTCGGAGTTGGTAGCGCAGTACGATGACCACTGAGCCACTGCGACACCATAGCTCTGGTCTCGCAGTAACTCAATGACAAGCCAAGCGCTCCGGTCCGACAACTCACAATCGAACTACAGTCGGACTACAGTCCAGCTACAGTAATGCTACATTTTATCCACCGTTTGCATAGTTCCTATGCTGTCTAAGATTTACAACCGAATAAATCGTCTCCTGCCGCTAGGTTTACATGACAAAAGCAGTGTACCACACGTGCACACCAACCATTATATGCACGTATACGTACTACGCGCGTAATATCAATATCTTTGTGTAGAAGTATTTTACGACGAGCTGGGGAGGCGTCAAAAAGCATCGTGAGCACCTCCGGCAGTTTGGGAAACATGTACTCACCCTCCTGAGTAGGTAGCTAGGCCTGGTTCGGGGTATTTCCTTTCGCGATATTCGGCCCATAGTATGCTCCCGGCCAGCAGAACGGCACGTCTGCGGGGGGTGGGGCCGAGCGGGACTTTCCGGGATGTCTTTTACCTGCAAGGGTGATGAGTCGCCTCTACTGCCCGGTATGTTTACCAGTTGCAATGTTCAGCAGCCAAAAACAGACTTTACTTTAAAACTGACAGCAGTAATTCTGCAAACAGACCGCTCAAATGTACTGTACAGACGAAAGCAGTCATTACAATTCTTTTTAACTCTATATTTATAGCTTATGGAATGTAAAACAGACTGCATTCACGAAGTACAATAGAAAGAGCGAATCATATCGTCAATTTATCTGCTTTTAAACTACAGCAACAACTCAATATACCACTTACATTACGGTGTGCATTCTCAAGTGTAGTTGCGAGAGCAGTAAAAGTGTGTGTTATTTATATTTCGTACTGTTATTTGAGCATGTAGTCTTGATTATAAACAGCATTGGAGTTAAAATACTATCATTACTATAGTTTAGCAACTACAGTTAAACAAGTACAGTTTCGAATGCAGTTTATCTGTACTTCTTTCCACCCGGGCTGATTCAGAGTAAAAAGTCTGGATTTTCAGTCGAAACGATTTTGAGTAGTGGTCTGAAAACAAGATTCAAGTGCCGATTCTGAAAAACATCTACTGAATTTTCAGATTTTTTTTTAAACTGCTGAAAGAGCCCCGGAGGGCACGCGCAGTCCCGCACTTTGTCTGCAGCCATGCCGGACTGTCCCAAAATCAGTCCATTGCGTCTCCGGGTCACCCCGTGATCGGCCCGGCCTCAGCCCAAACGGAAAAACCGAAATCTGCCCGGGGACCTCCCGGGCAACCCCAGAATCACCCCCATGTGCCGGGAAACCCGGAAACAGCCCGGCTTAAGACCGTCGCGGGCAGGTCGTTGGTTTTTTGAACATAATATTTACAGGAACATTTCGTCCCCTGAAAACTAAAAGGTCATACTTCCGAGGGTCCACGTAAATAGTCGTACTTCGGAGCGGTTGCGTATAGTGTCGGATCTCGCTAGGGTCCCGGAGTTTGGTCGTAAGTCTAATTTTTGTCGATTTTGCGAGATGCATATCATCAGAAAGATAATTTTTTCCTGATTCTGATGATATGCATCTCGCAAAATCGACAAAAATTAGGCTTACGACCAAACTCCGGGACCCTAGCGAGATCCGACACTATACGCAACCGCTCCGAAGTACGACCTTTTACGCGGACCCTCGGAAGTACGACCTTTTAGTTTTCAGGGGTCGATTTTACGTTTAGGGGGCAGACCTATGAAATACAATGGTTTAGGAGATATTTCATTTAAAAAAAAACTACTAGTCGCAGCGTTATAAACGACAGACCCTTTTCATAAGAATGAATTGGGCTACAATTTGGCGTATGCACATACTGCGCACACCTTCGTGAACCCGGTCTTCTTGGCCTCGGAGTGGACGGTTGCACCTCGTCGTGGCGTGCACGATTTGGACCGAACGGATGGATCTGCGACACCGACAAAACATGTTGTTCACTCGTAAAAGATGCGGCTATCGCATGACGAGAGCAATTTTAATATTTTTAATTTTTAATGTTTTTAAAAAATGTCAAAGTTTTGATGAAAAAAAATTGGGTCAAAATTTGAACACATTTTGCCCTTTTTGGCTGAGCGATTAGCGAAGCCCATTACTCCACTGACCGGAAAAGTTTCATTCTGTCTGTCTGTCTGTTTGTCCGTCTGTACGCACGATAACTCGAGTAAGAATTGAGATATCAATCTAGGAATTTCAGGGTCGTTTTTTATCATAAAAAGACAGATCGAGTTCGAAGATGAGCATTCTAGCTCAAAAATTGGCTTTTAAAAAATCAAAAACTACAGGTCGCAAAATGTATGTTTATCAATTATTTTTTTGTGAGTTCCTAAGGGGTAAACCGTCAAAGTAGAGCCCTCTGAGCGAAAATTTCGTCCGTTTGGATCTATCTTGTACCGTTTAGATGTTAAGGGGCATTTCTTGACAAAAATGAGGTGAAAATGATCAAATGGTCGATTAAATAGTATAAAAGAATTCATTTCGAAAAATTGTATATACACTCCTATTACCCCGTCTCGGGTGTCGGCGCCGCAGGCCTAGCTATATTTGCGCCAGGCGCGTCTCAGAGTAACAGTATTTCGTGAGATATCGCGAAGCCTGTTCCGCGAGAC
This sequence comes from Frankliniella occidentalis, assembly GCF_000697945.3. Classification (NCBI taxonomy): domain Eukaryota; kingdom Metazoa; phylum Arthropoda; class Insecta; order Thysanoptera; family Thripidae; genus Frankliniella; species Frankliniella occidentalis. The sequence continues at coordinate 91,622 of NW_026267307.1, read as the reverse complement.
GTGGTCTGGCGTACATATAGCTAGTTTGGTAACTTACAAGTGAAATGTCGAAAAACGATACGCCAACAACAACTACGCCAGTTTACTTCACCATAGTCCACTTCTTATGTCACAGAGGGAGTCTAAGTTTCGCTCCAGAATTGAGTCATGGGGTCTTTCCTTCTAGGACTGAATGCAAGCAGTTCACAGTAAAGATTACATGCTGCTATCGACCTAAGGTTAGTAGGAGCCGTAGTTGCTCTCGCCCGGAAAGTACAAACGTAACTACATACTAGGCTAGAGCCACGCACGATACTGCGAACTGAATAGGCCATTCCAGTCCATGATGGGTGCTCAGAAAAATGAAAGAACACAAAAAAACAAGTTCTTTGTCTGTCTTACATCCTTCATCCGTACACAAGCTTAGCATGCAAAACAATGCAAATACTAGCTATATGTACGCCAGACCACGTCTCGCGTAACAGGCTTCGCGATACAGTAATGTCCCTTTCGAAGCTGGCAAATCGGGACCGGATTTCAGCTTCGAGAGGACGACCCGAAAGTTAGCCACATGTTGCGAACCTATTGTATTGGCGCGGACTCGGGCATCAGG
>NW_026267307.1:89757-90980 GCF_000697945.3 Frankliniella occidentalis | reverse complement strand
GTTAGCCACATGTTGCGAACCTATTGTATTGGCGCGGACTCGGGCATCAGGGGGTTGTAAATGCTTTGTCGTCCGAGCTCGCGCGAGCTCGCCAGGTTGTAAACCCCCATCCTTAAGCAGGGTCCGTCTCAAAATTTCAGCTTCGAGCGAGCCAGCTTCGAGAGGGACATTACTGTATATCACGAAACACAACACTGTTACCCCTCGACGCGCCTGGCGCACACATAGCTAGGCCTGCGGCGCTGACACCCTAGACGAGTTAGTGGGAGGGTATTCGGGAAAAGAGTCTTCCGGCTCCAAAATTTGACATACTCACAGCATTTGTCGGGGAAGTTCTACTCTAAAGTTAGGGAACTTAACTTCTACTGTTCGATTGAAAATTCGATTTTTGATAGATTGTTATGTAAAAATTAACGTTTTAGTGATAGATAATCTAGGGACCCTTGAGCCTAAGGGAGGGTGTGGTTCGACGTTAACTTTGTGGTTTTAGTATTACTTCCTGCAAAATGTTTCAAAAGACCATTCCGGTAAAGCGGAAAAAGGAAGAACAGACGAAAGAAGCCAAGGCGAGTGTGAGAAATGTACGGTGGTGCGTCGGTTCCACAGTCGTATCGAACGGTTAAACGTGACTTGTCTGATGTCTAAATTCATTTGTAAGTTAATGACAGTAGTTCTCACCCTCAGGCGACGCAGAATATCTAGTATACGGTGGATTACTTTCGAGCGTTCCCAAGGCGCAGCGTACATTTCTCATAGAACGCTTTGCTTCTTCCGCCCCTTCTTCTTTCTTTTCGGTTCACATAAGAAGTTACTGCACACCTTACGCTGCTTTGTTATTTTATTTTGAATAAGATCACACCGCACAACCCACACTGCTGCGCCAGCGGATCGAACTTTCAGCTTTTTAACTTACAGTTGCATAGCCTGCATTTAAAGTTTAAAGTTTTATCGCCCCGCGCTTTACTCCTCTTCACACCAAACACACCCACACTCTTTTGTAGTTCACTCAACAACACCTGAAACAGAAAACAAAGTTGGCGTAGCGCAAAGCTGCGCACGGTTTCCGTTCGAAAAAAGTAAGAAAACAAACAGGCGAACGGCGAGCAAGCCACCGACTCCTTGTTGCTTTTATTGCTTCGGTTCACTTGGCGCAAGCCGTTGACTCCAGTTGTTTTTATTACTTGTCACTTGGCTTAGCTTACGTCATCACAATCAGAACTTTA
>NW_026267307.1:87040-88723 GCF_000697945.3 Frankliniella occidentalis | reverse complement strand
CAAAGTTCAAACTACAAATTGAAATTAAAAAGACGGAATGTTTTTAAGAAATCTAAAGACAAAATAATCAAAATTTCTACCCTAACTCAAAATTAACATTTCCTAACTGGACCAGGACTCATTTGTGACTGCTGAAAATGAATACAAATTAATACATTTTAATTTCACACAACATTTCAAAACACTCACGTTCAAAAATGTATTTCAAAACAACAAAACACACTTCTACTTTCACTCTAAAATCTATATCACATGGCATACAACAAAACAAATTCCTTTCATTGATTTATTTTCTTCAAAACTTACAAACCAAGACTTTACGGATCCTACCAAACAAGTTGGCATAGCATACAAGGAAACCTCTCTTGACAACGGAAAACTTTCACTAAAACAGCGGAGACAATACCTAAATCTTTAAACTCTTCTCACTATTACTGCATAACGTTTCGCATGGCTAGCTACACCGAAACTAACTCTCTTTACAACGCTCAACTAAGAGAACCATAAACAAAGCCTATACTGCAAAGTTTGAACAAGTTAACTAGAATAAAAGTTGAATTCAATTAACACTTTCAAAATAAATTCAAATAATTTCATTTGTACTTTAAAACTCAGTCTGAAAACAGACTTCTTACCAGTTTGCTCGAGCCCGTCGGCCCGACCACCCTGCCGCGCCCGTGCCACACTGCTGACCGGCATCGCTTTTGTTTGCGACGCCCTGCTCGCTCCGGTCCTTGGCCAAGCCTCCGTGGCGCTACCCCGCGCCCTGAGCCCTGAGCCCTGAGCCGTGCGTGCCATCATGTTGCCGCCCTGGTCTCGCTGCCTGAGACCCGGCTCCTCTTCTTGTCCTCGCTGCGGGCCGTCCGGACTGGACTGCCGCGCCCTGGCTGCCTCGCTGGGCCCGGCGGACTCGCCGCGCTCGGGTGAGTGTCGACGAGCTCCCTCGCTGTGGGGCCGGAGCGGCGGGCAAAGGGTTGGCCGCACGCTCTGCTGCTGGCCTCGGCTCGGGCTGACTCGTGGGGCGCTCACTCGCTGTGGACCTCTGCTCGAGCACTCGCTGAACTCAGGCCTTGTGTGTGCACGTCACCGGGTGGACAGAACAGCCAGACCGCCGTTCCTCCGCAACACTGTCGAACAATCAGAACAAATAAGTGACTTGAAAAACAAAACAAAAAACAAAATACCTCAAAAATTCGACAATCTTTCTAATAGCTTAAACTATTATTACCAAATTAGTTTTAACATGATACAAATACAAACCAGACACAACTAATCACTTTTGTTTCCTTTGAGTACAACGTTTCCTTGCTGCTTGCATGCCAACTCTACTCCGTACTAAAGTTTCGACTGAAACCTTTCAATTACATTTTCTCACAAATGCAATCCAATATCAAATGCCATAAACTGGTTACTCAGTATTAAAATAGATGTTAACCTTTTCAATCAAAACATTTAATCTATAATACCGAATGATCTTCAAACAAAATTTAGCATCTTGTCTCTATTCTCAAAACAGAACTTAAACGTTAACATTCCAAAATGGAAACAGCATTGAATCCAAATCAATTACTTTACTTAAAACTATTACTACATTTCTCATAGAACGCTTTGCTTCTTCCGCCCCTTCTTCTTTCTTTTCGGTTCACATAAGAAGTTACTGCACACCTTACGCTGCTTTGTTAT
>NW_026267307.1:77553-86990 GCF_000697945.3 Frankliniella occidentalis | reverse complement strand
TCTTGTCTCTATTCTCAAAACAGAACTTAAACGTTAACATTCCAAAATGGAAACAGCATTGAATCCAAATCAATTACTTTACTTAAAACTATTACAAATCTTACCAAAGATTTCTGTGTGAAACCTCAAAATAATTCACTAGCAAAGTTATCACAAATTTCATTCTTGAACCAAATAAAATTTTCAACTTTTCCCTAATGCGATTGGCCAATCTTAATAAACTTAACTGGATTCTATTTTTTTTAACTCTATCTGACATACTGCTTTACTATGCCGGGGACAGGCTTCTCAAAAGAAATTACTAAAAACCAACAGAATTCCAAAGGATACGAGAAAACAAAATCAAAAATATGCTTTCTCTTGAATAATTATTCCACTTTACTCAAATTACACAGTTCTTTACTCAAAACTGACCTACTAAATGCCATTGAATACTTAAAACCTTTTAAACCATAAAACTAAGCTGAAATAGAAAAACATTCGCATTAATGTAATTTCAACACTTGCTGCCGGAAATTCCAAAACTGCCTGCAACAGATAAAAACCATTAGTAACAGAGCAAAACACTTTCTTATAAATACTTCAAAATTAGAATTCCTTTAATGAGGTGCGATGGCTCATGCATCGCTCTTTCCCCACTCTAAAAATCTAACTTCAGTCCACTGAACGGCCCTAACCCTTCAGCCAGGCTGGCCTGGCTGTGCAAGTTTTCCTGGATGTCGTCCATCGCGCCCTCCTACGCGGGTGACGTCATATGCCTTAGCATGATGATGGCCTGTAGCATTGTTATGTTGAATCCCTTTCTTGAAAGTTCTAACTCCCCAGAGTGTACTTCATACCGATTTTTGAGACGGTTTAAAATCCTTGCACACTCAGTCAACTCGACCTGATCTGCACCAAAATTCACTATCTGACAAAACCGCAGGCATGACCTTGAAAAAAACATGTCCAATTGTTTTCGCCATTCACTGAACCATCTTTCCTCTTTCCTGAAATCGGAAATAAGAGCATTCAGGTCATCCATTGACACTCCTGCATTCTTAAGAAAAGGGTTGATCCCTGCATAAGGCTCACTCAATCTACGCCACACGCTCTGAGCCTCAACCGATTGTGCGGGTGACAAAACGCAGCCTGCTAGGCAATATTCAAAAGCTTTTATTGCGGACCTTTTCCGAGCTTCAACGTCTAATATCTTTTCCAAATCATCCCGGTAAAGCTGCTCCCGGTCCAGTACACCCGCGGACGCCAGCCGCAGAGCATACTGCCTGTCTAGGAACTCTCTTCCTTTCGCCAGACTAGCCTCAACTTTGTAAAACCTTTCTATTTCCTGATCCGTCATGTTGACTAGCTCGATAAACGACCGCCCTGCTGCAGTTCCGACGATAACTCGCTCCCCCGACGCCCCCGGCGCGCCTGGGCTGCCTCCTCCCGCCAGGAGGGTAGGCGACCCCTCCCTCGCCGCTGCGACCTTGGCACTCCCCGTGGTCGCCGGCACGGCGCTGCACCCTGGCTGCTCCGAGCAGCCCCCCGCACCTCTCGCGCCCTCGACGTCTCCGTCGGTCGGCCCCCGCTGGACCTCGCAGCACGCGCTCCCACAAGAAGTTTCCCTCCGCGGTGCGCCGCTGCTGCCCAAAACCTCCCCTGTGCTGGTCGCGTCCCTCCAGCTGGCCCCCTGGCGAGGACGCCATGCACGTCCTGACTCGTGCCGCCACCCTGCCATGCGGCTGGGTCCACGGGCGCCGCGACGGCGTGGTTGCCGCCAGCGAGGTGCCCGCCGGCACCACCCTGCTGCTCTCGGGGAGCTTCGTCGCTGGGACAGTGAAGTCCCGCGCCGCCCAGCCCCCCTGGCGCGCTCTCGCTTTCACCGAAAGCCCAAGTCCGCGGCGCACTGCTGCTGCTCAACGTAGTATCCCCTACGTCTCTCGCGACGGGCCCGAGGCCCGCAGAGTCGCCACACCCGAACTGACCTGGGCCGCTGCGTCGCATTGCAGCCGGCCCAACGAGCGCCGCGACGGCGTAGCTGCCGCCAGCGAGGCGCCCGCCTCCCCCGTCTTGATGTTCTCGGGGAACTTCGTCGCAGGGACCAACAAGTCCCACGCCGCCCGGTCCCCCTGGTCTGTTCGCGCACACTCACCTGGCCCGCGGCCGCGGCCAGCAGCCTCGGTGCCGCCGCCCTGGCCCTCTCGTACTCGTCGCCCTGCACGGAGGCCTGGGGCTTATCGCCGGCCCCTCGCGGGTCCGACGCGCTCCCCCCAGCGCCTCTTCTTCCTCGAAACGATGTTCACCTGGCCCACGTAGCCCTCGGCCCCCTAACCGGGCCCCGAGTCCGGCCCGCTGGCCGTCCTCATCCTGCCCGCGGTCGCCGTGGCGGGGGGAAACCCACCCTTACCCACCGGCGCCGTACCGGGCTGAGGGAGCTGTCGAAGCCGCTCCAGACTCCCTCCCAAATATCTGACGAAAACGGGTTCCTGAAAACTATCTGCTAGCGTGGGAGCACAGGCAAGTCCCCAACGTACCCCTAGCATCCGTGTACACCGCGGACATTGCTCACCCTCACTGAGGTCGACTTGCCCATCGTACCTCAGGTCTTGGGCCTTACCGCCTATGCACCGGCACGAAATCCCTCGCGCCCAGTCAGACTCCGACATCGACGTCGCAGCGTTTGCTGGCCGTGAGTGAAGCCCGACACCTTGAACACCCTTCTCCACGGCTGGCCCTTCACGGGCCTGCGCCGCCCCGCCGTGCCTCACCGGCTCGACGATCCTATTCCCCGAGGGGAGCGGATGCATGTCTAGCACCCCCGAAACTACAGACTGAACGTCTGAACTAGAATCTAAACTATGTACAGAATTGCCGCCGACCCCGAGTGTCACACTCTGATCGACCCCGCTGATCCCATCAGCCTCAGCGAGAGGCGCGCCCGCGCTACGCCGAGCACCGCGCCTCCGTCACCGCCTCCTTCCCGTCCGTCCTACCTGAGGCCGTGCACCCAGGGGTGCACCCTGACACGGCGCCGACCTGGGCCGGCCCGGGTCGCTGGCCTCCCTCGCGCCCCCTTCCCCGGTGCGCGCCGCGCTGCGGGGCTCGCTGCCCCGGCGCTGTTGCTGGTCCAGCCCCTCCTCAGCCTCAAGCGCTCCCTCGCGCTCGCCGGGGGCTGCGTTAATCCGGCACCCGCCCGCTGTTGTCGGCGTGCCCCGTCCTCCTGTCGATGATCTCCCGATCCCCTCCTGGGCGTGGGCGCCACGCCGTGCCGTTGCCGTGCCTCGCGGCCGGCCGGCTCCCCGCGCGCGCCCATGCCCTACCTGGCCGACAAACACGGCCCTCGGCTGGGGCGTCCCCGCGCCGTGGTGTGTTTCCAAAGCCCTTGCACCCAGCAAGCTGAGAACAGTACACTGTTTGGAAAAGTGACCATAAAAACTACACCACTGGCAACGCGGAACGCGCACCCGAGAGTTCGCAGCGCCGCGCCTAGTCCAGAACAAACCTTTCCTCTTTGGGCCACTAGTCAATCTCTGGCCCAAAAATTCAAACTTTGACTCTCCTCCTACTCGACCGGCCCGCACGCGCCGCGAACCTCTCCGACGCCGTCGCGTCCTCCGCGGGGCCCTCCGGGGCGCGGGCGCGCTGCCCGGCGCCGACCTGGAGGCCTCATCGCACCGCTGTGCACACGGCGTGCCCTCGCGGCTGCCCGTGGCGCCGCTGTCGCACCCGCACGAGCTCAGCCGCGAACACGCGTCACACTTACAACTAAAAATGTCACTACATGAGGAGATGGAAGACTGCATCCCCTTAACCACCCCCGGACCAGCCATGTGACCCGGTGGCTGCCACCAAGTCCAGGCCAGGTCCTGGGTGTGTTCTTCTTGTTGCTGACTTCCTACTCTACTGCTCGATGATATCTGACTAACTGCCACTACTACTCACTCGGCCGTCCGCTCCGGCTCCGGAGGCCCCGCGCGGCGGACCGCCCGGCGGCTGCCCGCCCGTCACCCTCGGCAGGTGACCGAAGTGACCCTTCGGCCTCCCGGCCGACACGCGCGCTAACGCGCAAAAATATGAAAAGTTACCAGCTTCGCGTTGATACCGCAGTTAGGCGGGAGATTCAAAATTTACAAATTAAAACTTTACTTTAGCTGTTGTTGGTTTCACAATATTCCCATTTCACCCCTAAACAACGCCACGAGCTAAAACATAAAACAAAATAGAAATTTATTACCTTGACCACGCAACTTACACTGCTGCGCTGTCGAATTACTCTTAACCTTCCAACTTACCGTTGCTTAACCTTTTCTAGTATAGAGGTTGATCATTCCTTCTGCTGCACATAGCGCCGTCAGATTGAACTTCTTTCTTATTAAGTTAGACGTTATCTTCGCGGGTCGCTCTAAAACAGTGCCACAAGCTGAAACAAAAAACAAAATAAAACTTATTACACAACAATATGGAAGGGCTTCCATCAGGTGTTCATCTTCTCGCTTCTGGAACCATCCATAACACAGATCCAGTGTTTTGCCACGAAAATTGTGGAAAACAGGGAGTTCCTATCTGTGCAGTTGCATTAGCAGCTGCATTTCAAGACAGGGAATGGAATGGCAAAGAAATTGACAAATGTATCCACACTGGTGATACTTTGTACAGTTTACTTGCAATTCCCAGCAGCAGTACCTGCAAATCTACCTAAAAAAATTACTATCAATGACCCTCTTGTTACACTTGAGGTTACAGAAAATAAACACCTTAACACATATTTGTACCCGGTTGGCGAACAGACTAAAGAAAATTTCCTCCATTCAAAATTGACTTCTATTTTTAAAACTTCGCTACCTAACAGTAGGTTTCTGTTTGGAAGCTCTCGAGGTTTTGTGGCATTCATTGAATCCGATGATGGCTTTCTTGTTTTTGAACCACAAGCTGTAGGTGTTTCTGGACTTTCCGATGAGGAAATACCAGAAAACAGCACTAGCCGTGTATTTCTATGTGAGTCTCTAGAGGTGCTATCTAAATTTTTGCTTATCCACCATAATGAAGATGAAACTATCCCACAGCATTTCACTATCGTACGCATGCGATTTCGCCTGCCTCTCGCACAGCACAGGCTGCAGGAGACACGAAAGTCAAGTAGTTCTGACTCATACACTCCTCTCGCGGCTCGCATGTCACACTCCGTTCAGAAAGCAGGGCAAGCAGACTCATCTGATTCAGATACACCGCTTTCCGTTCGCCGATTGCCTGCAAACAAAAAACAGAAAGAATTAAGAACTTTACATCATACTAACCCACATCCAGACACCCCCTTGGCTGCACGCCAACCTGCAAAAAGAAGGAAAACAAGATCAAAAATTACACCTGCAGCTTCAGATTCAGAGATACCCAAAGAACCCCAGACACCTGACATAGGACTTGCGGCCCGACTCTTAGGTAAAAGCAATCCGTCAGAGGCTACAACATCGCCTGGTGTTCCAAAAAGAGGACGACCTCAGAAGGCCACGCGTGGGCGAACTGCACTGTACAGTACACAGGAACGGAATCAAAGGCGGCTAGACTCACAGCGCCGTTATAATGACAAAAACAAAGCTGCTCGCCTTGCCGGTATACTTCAATGTCAACAGGAAAATCCTGCGATGCTTCGCGCGGCACAACAGCGTTATGCTGAAAAACACCCTGAAGTACATCGCGAGGCACAACAGCGTTATGCTGAACAACACCCTGAGGTGCACCGCGAGGCACAACTGCGTTATGCTGAACAACACCCTGAGGTGCATCGCGAGGCACAACAGCAGTATAGAGCTACCCACCCAGACAGAGAAAAAACAAGGCACTTGTCAAACGACATGCAGGCATTAGTTAGAGAACATGGCCCAATGGCTTTCTGGCGTGGGGACCTTTTAGACAATATTAAGCCATACGGCTTAAAGAAACCTAATCTTTTCGCTGATGATATCTTTAAATGCACGTACTGTGGGGCTCACCTGTTTGAAGAGGAACCGAAAACTGCTCTGTGGTGTTGTGGGAAAGGGGCCTACAATGTTTTAAACCTGCCACCACTACAAGCAGATTTTTATACCAACCCTGATTTCCGACAACGAGCTAGAGCATACAACGATCTCTTGGCTCTCTGTGCTTTAAATGTGTCCGGAGGTATTCGCCATCCCAGAGATGGATTAGCTTTCTTTAAGATAGAGGGTCGTATGTACCACAAAATATACAGCCTTAACCACAGAGGTCAACACACAAACTACATCAATGTTAGCAGATATGTGAATAATTGCAGATTGTATTTGGATGACGGAGCAGAAAGGAGAGAGTTAGCCAAGGGAAGAAACCTGAAACCAGTAATTATAGACCAAGCAAAGTCCTTCCTCCTCGCAAACAATCCCTTCCTCGTTCAATTTCGGCTTCTCAGTGATGCGCCAGCTGAAGATGCACGCCTAGATTTCCAGGTCACTACGAGAGCCACACACGGCCCTGTCCTCGGTGATAATAAACCTGGTCTCGAGGTGCATGCAGTCATTAGGAATGGCGAGACACTCGCTGGAGCACCACGTTCACTTACAGTCTGGGAAAGAGCTGATAGGTACCCAACAACAATCAACAGTTTTGATCCATTGATGGAACCTTTTCAGTATCCGCTGCTCTACCCCAATGGAACACCAGGCTGGCACTTTACTAGAGTTGACAAGAAAAACAAAAAACTTTCACAGCTAAATTATGCACGTTGCCTTCTCCTTTCAGAACCTAGGTTCACAGAACTGGGGCGACTCTCTCAGGCCTGGCAGGTTGAAATGCAAGCTCGAATTGAAGAAGAACGGCTGCAGTACATCGCTCGCTGTCAACAAAAAACAATCCGAATGCCCTAAGAGTCGCTCCTCTAGACGAAATTCAAGCATCAGTTAACCCACCACAGCAGGTCATCCACGACATAAACAATGATTTGGTCAATGATGTAGCGACTGATGAAACTGTTCAGGGTGAAGGGGGCGCTCGGGCCGGTAAAATTTACTTACCTTCAACTTTCACTGGTGGTCCACGCTAAATGAAGCAAAAATACATGAATGCGATGGGGCTGGTTGCAAGAAAGGGTGGGCCCACTTACTTTCTTCCTTTTACTGCTTGCGGTGGTTGGGAGGAGCTGAAACAATCCACTCGTCACGGATCCAAATGCGACCCGTCCACCTGCTGTAGTGTCTTTCATATAAAGTTGAAAGAACTTCTACGTGACATTAGGAGTGGTGCATTGTTTGGACCACAAGCCTACATTATCTATGTGATAGAGATGCAAATGCGCGGCCTTCCACACGCTCACCTGGCCATAAGAATAGCTGATGGCGGCCCGGTACAAGCCACTGACATTGACAAGGTTATTAGAGCAGACTTACCTGGACACGAAGAAGCTGGAGGGCGGCTTCGTCACCTTGTCAAGAAGCACATGATTCATGGACCATGCGGGGAAGGTGCACGCACAAATTTGCCCTGTTATGATGCTACAAAAAAGAAATGCAACAAGTTTTTTCCAAAACCATTCCTTGACGCAACACACATTGATGACCGAGGCTTTGTCCACTACAAGCGAAAACCCAAAAACAGAGAAGAAACAATTTTTACAACGGTAGGAGGCTCGAGATTGATGATCGTTGGGTTATTCCGTATAATGCAGCTTTGCTGCTTAAATATGAAGCACACATCAATCTTAAAATTGCCTCTACACGCAAAGTAATTAAATATTTATTTAAATATTTGACGAAGGGTGCGTCCCACAAAAATGTACGCGTGCTACCACTTCATGAACAATTGGACGAGCCTGAGGAATACGCCACTAAAAGAATGCTAGGAGCTAGTGATGCGTGTTGGCGTTTGCTAGGATTTCCACTTACGGTTTCAGAGCCAACAGTCTCAATGCTACCTGTCCACCTGGAAGGGCAGCAGTCAGTGGTCTTTCAACCAGGTGAGGAAGCAGAAGTACTTTCAAAAGCATCACAACTCATGCTATACATGGATAGACCACAGGGAGCGGTATTTGACAGCATTACATACCAATCCTTCTATGAAAATTACATTGTGCACAGTAGCAGACCAAGGCGTTCACCTGGAAAGCCCATATACGACCATCCAGATGGGAAACACTTCATTACGCCACGAGAACGTGGTGAATGTATCACAAGAACGTTTTGGATTACCCCTAATAGAGGTGAACTGTATTACCTTAGGATGCTACTTACAACATTCCCCTGCAGAGGTAACGCCGATATGAATGCCAAAGGTGGCCCGGACTGTGACTCATTTTAGGAAACAGCTCGCAGGCTAGGCCTTATTTTCCCCATCGGTTTCTAAAACAATGTAGGAGGGTATTTCACCTAAAAGCCTGCCATATCCACACATAGCGCTGTATTTCCTCCTATGATATCCACACATAGCGCCTTATTTCCCCCATCGGTTTAAATCCGCACATAGCGCTGTATATTTCCTCTTAAGCTCCATATCCACACATAGCGCCCTATTTCCCCCATCGATTATATCCACACATAGCGCCCTAATATTTCCTCCTAAGCTCCATTTCCTCCTAAGCTCATATCCCCCCCTTGAATATCCCCCCCTTATATACCCCATATCCACACATAGCGCCCTGGTAGTTACATACTGGGAAGAAAAGTAACTTTTTGGACCCCAATTCCCGGTCTAACCCAAACCTAACCCTGCGGTAAAAATAGTACTAAAAATTACGAATTTTTTGGCGGTAGCACGAACTCTCTAGCTCTAAAAGTGCCCTAACTTCACCGTACCTAAGTTGGGGCAAAACCCTAAAAAAAAACCGAACTTTGGTAGAGTGTATCTCGAAAACGGTTAGAGATATCCAAAAATTTCCAACGCCAATCTTTAAGTTAGCGAAAAAAAACATTTAATACGCGTGCTCGACCATATCGATTTTTGATTTTTAAGGGGGGTTAACCCCCCTCGAAAATTAAAAAATGATTTTAGAGGTAGGGTTACCGACACGAGGTGAAAGCTTTTCGATCAGAAAAAGCGAATCTTATAATAAAATTTTGATTTTAGGCCACTATTTGGAGAATTATTCAAAAAACTGTTAAAATTAAGTAAAAATGGGTTTAAAACTGCTATAACTCCTAAACGGTGCAAGTTATCAAAAAAATGACGGCAGTTTTGGCCTTCGGTACTAATTTCACGAGTTCTACAAAACAAGACTAAACCCGTCTAAATCGGACAATTTTTAGGTTATTCACCCAAAAGGCTGCCTTAACACGTTTGGGGCGCCGCAGGCGCCCCCTAACCGTGCCCAGATTTAACAAGAGCCCAAACCCTACCCGATTTAGGCGCCGAAGGCGCCCATTTCGGGATGCCGCAGCAAAGGTTTGGCCACGACAACTGTGACAGTAGGGTAACCCAAGTTAGGTTTGGCCACGACAACTGTGACAGTAGGGTAA
>NW_026267307.1:72912-77503 GCF_000697945.3 Frankliniella occidentalis | reverse complement strand
AAGAGAGGTAGCCAAGGGAAGAAACCTGAACCCAGTAATTATAGACCAAGCAAAGTCCTTCCTCCTTGCAAACAATCCCTTCCTCGTTCAATTTCGGCTTCTCAGTGATGCGCCATCTGAAGATGCACGCCTAGATTTCCAGGTCACTACGAGAGCCACACACGGCCCTGTCCTCGGTGATAATAACCCTGGTCTCGAGGTGCATGCAGTCATTAGCAATGGCGAGACACTCGCTGGAGCACCACGTTCACTAACAGTCTGGAAAAGAGCTGATAGATACCCAACAACAATCAACATTTTTGACCCTTTGATGGAACCCTTTCAGTATCCGCTGCTCTACCCCAATGGCACACCGGGCTGGCACTTTACTAGACTTGACAAGAAAAACAAAAAACTTTCACAGCTAAATTATACACGTTGCCTTCTCCTTTCAGAACCTAGGTTCACAGAACTGGGGCGACTCTCTCAGGCCTGGCAGGTTGAAATGCAAGCTCGAATTGAAGAAGAACGGCTGCAGTACATCGCTCGCTGTCAACAAAAAAACAATCCGAATGCACTAAGAGTCGCTCCTCTAGACGAAATTCAAGCATCAGTTAACCCACCACAGCAGGTCATCCAGGACATAAACAATGATTTGGTCAATGATGTAGCGACCGATGAAACTGTTCAGGGTGAAGGGGGCGCTCGGGCCGGTAAAATTTACTTACCTTCAACTTTCACTGGTGGTCCACGCTACATGAAGCAAAAATACATGAATGCGATGGGGCTGGTTTCAAGAAAGGGTGGGCCCACTTACTTTCTTACTTTTACTGCTTGCGGTGGTTGGGAGGAGCTGAAACAATCCACTCGTCACGGATCCAAATGCGACCCGTCCACCTGCTGTAGGGTCTTTCATATTAAATTAAAAGAACTTCTACGTGATATTAGGAGTGGTGCATTGTTTGGACCACAAGCTTATATTATCTATGTGATAGAAATGCAGATGCGCGGCCTTCCACACGCACACCTGGCCATAAGAATTGCTGATGGCGGCCCGGTACAAGCCACTGACATTGACAAAGTAATAAGAGCAGACTTACCTGGACACGACGAAGCTGGAGGGCGGCTTCGTCACCTTGTCAAGAAGCACATGATTCATGGACCTTGCGGGGAAGGTGCACGCACAAATTTGCCCTGTTATGATGCTACAAAAAAGAAATGCAACAAGTTTTTTCCAAAACCATTCCTTGACACAACACACATTGATGACCGAGGCTTTGTCCACTACAAGCGAAAACCCGAAAACAGAGAAGAAAACAATTTTTACAACGGTAGGAGGCTCGAGATTGATGACCGTTGGGTTATTCCGTATAATGCAGCTTTGCTGCTTAAATATGAAGCACACATCAATCTTGAGATTGCCTCTACACGCAAAGTAATTAAATATTTATTTAAATATTTGACGAAGGGTGCGTCCCACAAAAATGTACGCGTGCTACCGCTTCATGAACAATTGGACGAGCCTGAGGAATACGCCACGAAAAGAATGCTAGGAGCTAGTGATGCGTGTTGGCGTTTGCTAGGATTTCCACTTACGGTTTCAGAGCCAACAGTCTCAATGCTACCTGTCCACCTGGAAGGGCAACAGTCAGTGGTCTTTCAACCAGGTCAGGAAGCAGAAGCACTTTCAAAAGCTTCACAACTCATGCTATACATGGATAGACCACAGGGAGCGGTATTTGACAACATTACATACCAATCCTTCTATGAAAATTACATTGTGCACAGTAGCAGACCAAGGCGTTCACCTGGGAAGCCCATATACGACCATCCAGATGGGAAACACTTCATTACGCCACGAGAACGTGGTGAATGTATCACAAGAATGTTTTGGATTTCCCCTAATAGAGGTGAACTGTATTACCTTAGGCTGCTACTTACAACATTCCCCTGCAGAGGTTTCGCCGATATGAAGGCCAAAGGTGGCCCGGACTGTGACTCATTTCAGGAAACAGCTCGCAGGCTAGGCCTTATAAATAACGAACAGGAGTATTCGGAATCCCTTCTTGAGGCGTCTCAGTTTATGACAGGCCCCAATCTTAGGAACTTCTTCGTCATGTTAGCAAACATAGGCGCACCCGCACGCCTTCTCTGGGATGCCTTCAAAGACAAGATTTGCGAGGATATGTTAGAGAAATATCCTGACAAAGAAATAGCATATAAGTGGGGTCTTATTCATATAGACCGATGTCTTAGAAGAAATGGTTCCTGCTTAGCAAATCATGGGCTGCCGATAGCCGAAGACAACACAACGGAGCTTGGCAGGCAATTTCTACAGTATGGCGAAGAATCCCAAAGAGAAACATATAATGAATGGCTGCCAAGGCTCACCTTTGAACAACGGGCTGTGCTTGACCACATCAAAGATCTCGTAAACGGCGATGTTGCAGAAAACGAATCCAAACTCGTGTTCTTGGACGGCCCTGGCGGATTTGGAAAAACCTGCCTATTAAAGACAATAACGGCTTACCTGAGATCGGAGCGAAAAATTCCGATATGTGTAGCAAGTTCCGGGATCGCCGCCCTCAACATGGAGGGTGGCTCCACGGCTCACTCGATGTTCCGTCTTCCATTGGATCTCAGTGACGGCCTGGCAACCTGGAACATAAGAAATGGGACACAGCGGGCACAATTAATAAAAAATGCATCACTTATAATATTTGACGAAGCACCAATGGGACATAAGCACATATTTGAAATGCTGGACCGCTCATTAAGAGACTTGATGGGAAACGACCTACTTTTTGGTGGTATTCCTTTCCTCGCATCAGGGGATTACAGGCAAATTCCACCCATTGCAGAAAAGGCTAAAACACCTTTAGGTACAGTAGCTGTTTCATTAAGATCATCTTACCTTTGGCCCAAATTTAAGGTGTTCAAACTTACCGTTCCACAGAGGACAAAGGGTCATGATGAGTACTCGGACTATCTACTGCAAGTAGGGAATGGTACTCTCCCAGAAAAGACATTCGGTGAAGGTAAAGATTCAGAAAAGTTAGTCCCGCTTACACCTATCGGCCACCACACAAACCTCGACAGTCTTATCGACCACATTTACCCTTCACAAGTTCTTTCAACTCCCGATAAAGCTGCAGAACATGCCATTCTATCTACTCTCAACGTAAATGTGCGAGCCATAAATGACAAAATCATAACATCACTACCACATCGCCTTCATGAAATGATAAGCTTTGACTCTGTCGATCAAGACGGCGATGACGGTTTCTATGTCGATGAAGAAACCCTTCATACAGCCCAAGGACAGGGAGTACCCGACCACATCCTCAAGCTAAAGATTGGAACAGTATGTCTCATTACAAGAAATTTGAATATTGATCAGGGATTGGTAAACGGAACCAAGGTTATAGTGGAAGCAATAAGCCCACGTCTTGTAAGAGTGCGAAAACCTAATACCACAGAAACATTTGGTATTCCAAGGATAACCTTTAAGTTTCCTATAATAGCAGGGTCACCAATGACTATGACCAGGAAACAATTTCCACTTCAATTAGCATATGCTATGACTTTCCATAAGTCTCAAGGGCAAACAATAAAGCTGGTTGGTGTAGACCTCAGAACTGACTGCTTCACTCATGGTCAGCTCTATGTAGGTCTCAGCAGGGTGCGGTCACCAAATGACATCACAGTTCTCGTGCAGGAAGAACGCGTCCATGATGGCATTGCTTACACAAAAAACGTCATATACCAAGATCTTTTACAACCAACGACATAAAACATTTGTCAACCACATTAAGAGTACCACAAACTTTGACAAATCTTGCAGACAAATCTGAAAGAAAGATTATTCGTTAGTAATAAGTTAAAAAATAGTTTCATTAGTTGCACAATACACTTACCTATTAGAAACCTTACTCTTGTACATATCATTTTTATAACAATCTTGCAAGATAAACGGACAATATTAGTATACTATACCTAAATGTGTACTTACCTTGGAAGTTTTCTGCTCCTGTAACAATAAGAACATCAGTACATAAGATCTAAATATAAGACACCCGAAATTCCTAAGACAACCTATGTACAAAAACTGTCATTATTTTAATACTGTACTTACATGTGCACATACCTTATATATCCTGTAAATATCCTTGTAAATATCCTTGTTCATATCCTTGTTAATATCCTTGTAAATATCCTAGCAAATATCCTTGTAAATATACTTGTAAATATCCTTGTAAATAACCTTGTAAATATTCTGTACATATGTATATATTTTAATGCAGGCTTTGCATTTAATCGTTTGTCTGCAACGAAATCACAAGAAGAAAGGAAGGAGT
Organism: Frankliniella occidentalis; assembly: GCF_000697945.3. Classification (NCBI taxonomy): domain Eukaryota; kingdom Metazoa; phylum Arthropoda; class Insecta; order Thysanoptera; family Thripidae; genus Frankliniella; species Frankliniella occidentalis. The sequence goes on along the minus strand of NW_026267307.1, from coordinate 73,166 downwards.
CGCTTCAAGAACATGGCGGCTGGCCCATGCATTCTTATGGGCCAGCCGCCATGATCAAGAAGCAAACTCCTTCGTTGCAGACAAACGGTTAAACAAAGGCGGTCTCAACCCCGTTGAATGCAGAGAGAAATATGTACAACACTCTTCACATACACTTACCTATGCAAACGTTAGTCACTGGCCAAAACTAAAGAGGTTGGGGGCGCCACAGGCGCCCTTTAACTTACCCTGAACTTAACACGATTGGGGCGCCG
>NW_026267307.1:72126-72862 GCF_000697945.3 Frankliniella occidentalis | reverse complement strand
TTTTTCAGTGTTAGCTAACTAAACACCTATTTTCGTGGAGGAGTCCGTGATTTTATGACTGCACAATGTTGAAGTAGCCTACTTTACGTATAAATCAATCATCAATCATCAATCAATCAATCATCAAAATACTATACAACCCCCCTCCCACTCACTCACTGACTGACTCACTCATTGATATAAATGTTTGGCATCAACCACAACTGCTACAAAAACGTACTATACCTTTTTGGATCCGCGATACCCCATTTGACCCCAGAAAAACCTCCACCTCCATCGTTGGACCTCACTGGGGGCCGTAAAAAGGCCATGTACAAAAGGGTTGCGTGGGAGAAAAAAATCAAGTCCAAAAAAGTCGCCATTTTTTTATGGTCTCCTAGGGGGTAACTCGTCATTTTGGCGCCTTAGGTGAAAATTTCGTCCGCGGGGCTCTCCGACGCATCGTTTCGGCGCTAGGCCATGCTTTGTAGTCAAGTTGTCAAAAGCTGCAACATGGGGTATGCTGGAGGAGGTAAATTGTCATTTTGCGACCCTCTGGGCGAAAATTTCGTCCGTTTGCCCCTCCGAAGCACCGTTTTCCCGCGGGGCCCAGTTTTTTGTCGAATTTAGTAAAAATTGCTCAGAGGCGCCAATCCAATGGCGAAATACGTCGCTTGCCCTCAAAAAAGCACAAAACAAAAGTTGTGGATCCCCCTTTTCGAAACCACACCACTAAGCAGATGCTCCGAGACATGAG
>NW_026267307.1:67157-67706 GCF_000697945.3 Frankliniella occidentalis | reverse complement strand
AAGGATATTTTTCTGTATAATCGGACTCCAGTGGCGGGACTTGCTGTTCCACTGCCTTGGCACCTTGTACTTTAAGATTTTTGTTACCATGACTTTCTTTTTCCACAGAAGACACCCCCCCTCCTCCTTTTCTTTAGAAGTCCCCGCGAATACAAAGTATTCCTCCCGGCACAGCGATAAAAAGTGTTTTAGGCTACATTTTAAGTCCCTCGCTCTCTGATATTTCGGTTTCGACGACTTTGTTTTTCACAGAAGACATCCCCCCCCCCCCCCCTCCTTTTCTTTAGAAGTCCCCGCGAATACAAAGTATTCCTCCCAGCACAGCGATAAAAAGTGTTTTAGGCTACATTTTTAGTCCCTCGCTCTTTGATATTTCGGTTTCGACGACTTTGTTTTTCACAGAAGACATCCCCCCCCCCTCCCATCCTCCCCTGTTTTACCAGACCCTGCGGACGCAAAGTATACCTCCCAGCACAGCGCTAAAAAGGGATTTCAGGTGAAATTTAAAATCCCCGCAACACCGGGAAATACTTTGCTTAAAAGAATGGC
>NW_026267307.1:51286-57137 GCF_000697945.3 Frankliniella occidentalis | reverse complement strand
ACTCAAAATATACAGAAACTGTATAAAAATTGGTTTTACCTATACAGATTGGTACTATGGATGTTATCTGCTAGTTCAACTATAGGTATTCTGGATATGAAATGGTGTGAAAAGATTAAATTTAAACTCTCTATTATCATCTAGTCAGAATTACAGTTTGTGTACTAGTTTCAATGCAGATGCAAATACAACTTTCAGGACAACTTCATACTTATGTCGGAAACTCGATAAAAATTGGTCTTAAAACTGTCTGAAAAGTACAGTGCGAAACTGGTGTGGAAAACTACAGAAAAAGTAGCATAATAAAATATCTGGAAACTCAATTGCCAAACTAATGTAATTACTGTACTCATTTCCCTTTTTTCTCTCCTCTGCAACTGCAGTTTTAAGACTGCAGTTTGAACGCTACAGTCCAAACTACAGTCTAACTAAAGATCCTTCCACCTGGGTGAATACGTACTTGCAACACTGGCGAGCGGGTCAGGCAGAGGGGACGGAAAGGTGTAGCGCCGGGCCACGTCACTCGGACTCAGCCGGCGCTCCTCCTCACAAGCCTGTCCCTTCTTTCTGTCCTTGGTCACCGCTGGTCGCGCCGGACGCCAGGCCACCGTTGCCGCCGTCCGCCGGGGGGCTCGGCGCGGCGCTGCCGACCTGCTGCACGCACTCGCAGGCGCACCTCAGCGAGCCCAGGGAGCACTGGTCCCAGCACGCCCATTCCCGCCCTTTGCAGCCCGCCTCGCACGCCTCCCGCTCCTCGTAGCAGCCCCTGTCCGCGCAGCACTTCATCCACAGCTCGTGGTCCATGCCACCGCGCGGCTGGCCGCCGCAGCCGCACTGGCAGTTCCACCAGCACATCGCCCTGCAGCCCGCATCGTCCCCGCCACACTCGCCGCAGGTGACCGTGGCGCACTGCAACATGGGGTTGTGTCAGTCGGGGAAGGGGACGGTGTCGGCCCGCCTCACACTTTGCCCACCACGAGGGGTAAAGCAACTTCCTGATTTGGTCTAAATACCCAATTCAACAAATTCAAGCCAACTCAAACCAATAGAAGCCAATTTAGACATTAGTTGAAGACAACTTACACACTAGTTGAAGCCAATTCAAACGAAAAGTCAACTCAATGGCAATTCAGGCCAATAGACCATTCCACCGAATGGGGAAGAAGAAAGAAAAGAATCAAAAAGTACCGGAAACAGTATCAAAAACCAGTATGTAGAACATTTTTGTACACCTCTGTGGCACACCAACAAGTCCAGAATAATTATTTTGGTCAAGAAAACTAGAAAAAGTGAACGGTTTGATCTGTTTATCAATACTGTTTCCGGTACTTTTTGATTCCTTTCTTTCTTCTTCCACAGTCGGTGGAATAGGGTACCCCACTCCGGGCGCGCGGCGGCTGAAGAAGAAGGCAAGAAGCCCAAAACTGAGGAGTGGGGGCCCGCCGCGCCGCCGCTACGCGCTCCTCCACTCCCTGCTTTTGTGCTTCTTGCCTTCTTCTTCAGCTGCCGCGCGCCCGGAGTGGGGTACCCTATGGTCTATTCATGCGTATCAAGATCCAGTCCAATTCAAATCCAATTCACGACATTTGTACACCTAAAGGATGGCCTCCAATGGAATATCACTACCCATCAACCCATTATCCCAGGGTGATTCCCAGCACAGGATGTCAGTTTGTGTCTTTTCCTACTAGAAAATGCCTTTTGGTACCTATGTGTAATGAGTGCCCGTTTTTCTCCTACTTACTAAACGTGGCACGGACTACAATATCTAAACGCGTATAGGAATGTACTAGCTCTAGCAGAAGGCTCAGTGGGTCAGAGACGTGTCCTCCCAGGAAGTTCCGTCACTGTCCTATTGCCATTAACCAAGACTTTATGTCGCTTTTAATTGAAATGCACCATATAGCTTATTGGCTGAGCGATTAGCGAAGCCTATTACACCAGTGATGATCAAAAAGTTTCGCGTCTGTCTGTGTCTGTCTGTCTGTGCGCACGATAACTCGAGAACAAATTGAGCTAGTGACCTGGGATTTTCAGGGTCGTTTTGTGTCATAAAATGACAAATCGAGTTCGAAGAAGGGCATTCTAGCTCGAAAATTGTATTTTAAAAAATCAAAAACCACAGGTCCCACTAATAATGTTTTAATAAAATATTTTTTTTAACAGTTTCCCAAGGGGTAACTCATCAATGTAGAGCCCTTTGGGCGAAAATTTTGTCCGTTGGGCTCTATCTTTAACCATTTAGGCGCCACAGGAAGTCTTTTTGCGAAAGTAGGCGAAAAAATGTTCAACCCTGCATGCTGAGTCGAAGTGACGGGAAGTTGACGGGCCGGAGGCCCGTATCTTTGGGTACATTTCAGCGCTTCCCGACTCGGGTGTCAGCGCCGCAGGCCTAGGTAGATGTATGCCAGGCGCGTCGCAGCGTAACAGTGTTTCGTGAGATATCGCGAAGCCTGTTACGCGAGACGTGGTCTGGCGTACATATAGCTAGTCATAAGAATGAATTGGGCTACAATTTAGCGTATGCAGATGCAGTGCACTCCTCCGGGAACCCGGTCTTCTTGGCCTCGAAGTGGACAGTTTCACCTCATCGTAGCGTGCACGATTTGGACCGAATTCACTGTGTCACCTAATACATTGACTGGTATTTGGACAGATAACCTGATAAGTTTCTGGGAATACTGTATGGGCTATTATAATCGATTATTGACTGTAGCAGTCGATTATTGACTCTGGGAAATAATATGCAGGTTGTAGGAACATTGGTTCCCAGAGTCAATAATCCACTGCTACAGTCAATAATCGATTACAATAGCTCATAGAGTATTTCCAGAAACTTATCATGTTATCTATCCAAATACCAGTCAATGTATTAGCTGGCACAGCGAATCTTTTTTTTTTTTTTTTTCGTAAACGGATGGACCGTCGACAATGACAAAAATGGTCACTTACTCTTACGAGACGCGGCTGACGAGAGCGTTTTTCGACATTTTTGTTCTAAGATACCGAATATGTGCGAAATGTGTTCAAATTTTGATCCCCCTTTTTCGAAAACTTTTGACATTTTTCGCATTTTTTAAAAAATAATAAGAATTAAAAATTTTAAAATCGCTCTCGTCATGCGATAGACGCATCTTCCAAGAGTAAACTAGGTAGATGTACGCCAGACCACGTCTCGCGTAACAGGCTTCGCGATATATCACGAAACACTGTTACGCTGCGACGCGCCTGGCATACATCTACCTAGGCCTGCGGCGCTGACACCCAAGTCGGGCCCCAAAAGTCACAAATTTTGTTCCTCAGTGTTTTATTTTAACGAGTTGCCCCACCGGAGACCATCAAATATCTGAGAAGAAACATAAAAATCTTTTGCGGTCATTTTCGTGTAGAAAACTCCCTCTGGTGCCTGAACGGTTGAAGATAGAGCCAAATAGACGAAATTTTTGCCCGAAGGGCTCTACTTTGATGAGTTACCCCTAAGGAAAGAGTAAGAAAATATTTTAAATCAACTCCATTTTAGGGACCTGAGGTTTTCGAATTTTTAAAAATCTAATTTTCGAGCTAGAATGCTCTTCTTCGAACTCGATCTGTCTTTTAATGACACAAAACGACCCTGAAAATCCCAGGTCGCTAGCTCAATTCGTTCTCGAGTTATCGTGCGCACAGACAGACAGACAGACAGACACACAGACACACAGACAGACGCGAAACTTTTTGATCATCACTGGAGTAATAGGCTTCGCTATCGCTCAGCCAATAACATTTTTTGTCGTTGTCGCAAGTCCATCAGTTCGGTTCAAATCGTGCACGCTACGACAAGGTGCTGCCGTCTACTTTCGAGGCCAAGATCACTGGGTTCCCGGAGACGTTCCCTGTATTTGCAGGCGCCACATTGTAGCCCAATTTATTCCCAATAAAAGGGTCTTTCTTTTATATTGCTGCGATTCGTTGTTTTTTTAAACATATAAACCATTGTATTTCACAGGTCTGCTACCTTAACAATCAATCGCCAGCTGCCAAGCTAGAATTAGGGAAGAGCAATGGGGCTTCTAAAGTTGAAAAAACAGTAGGTTATGCAAATGCATGTAAATTTCGTTTTCTGGCACCAACCGTAGCAAATTCTGCGAGGAACCGTTCTGTACCTTAGAAACTTTCGCTGTCCGATATCTTCAACAGCCTAGATTGCATTTACCAAACAAGGCTGTGCTGGTGAATGCAAAATCTATGATGGATGGGTTTGGTAGGTTGTGTTCCATTGGAGGTCGAACTTAATACGGGAGTTTTGTACCCCTCAGCCCACACACTCACCTGTCGTTCCCTTTTACAATTCCCCCACCTCGTCAGCTCCTCGGTGGCCGAGCGGCGCCGGCGGCCGCTGGTCCCTCTGGTCAGCAGGGAGGCGTTGAGGAGGCGGCCGAGCGCACCATCCACCAGGGCGCTCGGCGAAGTGTCGTCGCCACGGCTGGTTGGGGTGGCGGCGATGCTGGGGCTGCTGCATTAGGTAAAAAAAACGGTGAGACGTAACACTTTTTAGCCCGCCCTTCTGCTTTGAAAAAGCTATCCAGCGGGCTTATGCAAACGACCCCGTGTGTGTCTGTGTGTCTGTCTGTTCCACTAGAAGGAGATGTGCTAGAGACTTGAAATTTTCAGGGTATCTTAAGGTCCACTCCTAGAGAACGAAACGCCTACGGCGAATCCTGGCAACCACCCCGAAAGGGAGTGACTGGGGGTATCCAAGGTTCAAAAATTCTCCCAAAAAGTTTTTATTTATGAATCCCTCGAGCCCTTAGAGCGAAAATTTCGTCAGTTTGGCTTCATCTCTAACCGTTTAGGCGCTAGATGGCCTTTTCTGACGAAGTTGCCAGCTTCGCTTCGCTGGGCCGGCAACTCCGTTCGGCAGGGGCCGGGCCTGCTTGGCCTGCCGGCGGCGATGATCGGGCCTGCGGCCCCTGGAAAGGCAAGACTTAGAATAGTACTTTTGTTTTCCCAGTGTTGACAGACAACAAAAACAGAGGTGTCAACGAATGGAGTTACTGCCTCTGAGTGTTTAATAATTACATGCCATTGGTGATACCTCCCTGCGAGGAAAGGCTTGGCCGAGCCACCGCTGCAGGAAAACGCTTGGTCAGCGGGAGGCTGCTAAGAAAGACTCAGATAGGAAAGGTCCAGCAACTGAGTCTTTCTTAAGGGACCGTACATATACCACGTGGACAAAAACGGGGGGAGGGGGGGGGGTTCGCAAAAATTCCACGATTTTCCACAGGGGGGGAGGGGGGGGGGGTTAAGGTACTGTCCACGTGGAAGAAATTTCCTAGAAATTTACAGTAAAAATTATAAAACACAGTTATTTTGTTTGGTTTAAAAGCTGCATTTTAACAGCCTACGCTGCTATGACGAATTTAAGTTAAAACTTTGCAGTATTTTGAATGCATTTGCTCGAAATTTGCCATGTAGCTAGGCAAAATAGCGTAAAGAATCGATTTTCGATTTTCCACGTGGACAGGGGGTAGGGGGGGGGGGAGGCAAATGTCCACGTTTGTCCACAGGGGGGGAGGGGGGAGTCAAAAAGTGGCCAAAAAGTGTCCACGTGGTATATGTATGGTCCCTTAGCAGCCTCCCGCCGACCAAGCCGTTTCCTGCAGCGGTCGCTCGCCCAAGCCTTTTCCACAATAAGGTATCGGTATCGTTGGGCGGTTTTGGTGCTCCTGGAAGGCTATAACATGTTTTCTTCAACACGTTTAACAAGCAGGCCCGCCCTTCCGCCAAACGAAGTTGCCAGCTCCGCTTCGCTCCGCCGACAACTCCGTTCGGCAGGGGCCGGGCCTGCTTGGCCTACCGGCGGCGATGGCTC
>NW_026267307.1:50465-50801 GCF_000697945.3 Frankliniella occidentalis | reverse complement strand
AGATAGAGCCAAACGGACGAAATTTTTGTCCGGCGGACTCTACATTCACCAATTACTTCATAGGAGAAAATTCAATATTTTCGGAAATTAATAAATTCATTTTTGGGCCACTTTTGTGAGAGAAACTCCCTCTAGCGCCCAAACGGTAAAAGATAGAGCAAAACGGAAGAAATTTTCGTCCAGAGGGATCCACTTTGACGAGTTACCCCTTAGGAGATCTTAAAAAAAGTATTTTTTTCTGACTTTTTTGGCCTACCTCATTTTCTTTAATACCCCCTTTTAGCGATTTAGGGGTGGTTGCTAGAATTTGCCGTAGACGTTTCGTTCTCTATGAGT
>NW_026267307.1:40552-45490 GCF_000697945.3 Frankliniella occidentalis | reverse complement strand
TAATTGTTCACTACAGCAATTTTTAACTTATTTTCGTCAAACAAGACCCTCTAGCGCCTAGACGGTTAAAGATAGAGCCAAACGGACGAAATTTTCGCCCAAAGGGCTCTACTTTGAGAAGTTACCCGTAGGAGACCATCCAATATTTTCAGAAATTAATAAATTCATTTTTGGGCCACTTTTGTGAGAGAAACTTCCTCTAGCGCCCAAACGGTAGAAGATAGAGCAAAACGGACGAAATTTTCGCCCATAAAACTCTACTGTGACGAGTTCCTCCTTGGGAGAGCATAACAAAAATATTTTTTTCTGACTTTTTTGACCTACCTTATTTTCTTTGATACCCTCTTTTAGTTCTTTAGGGGTGGTTGCCAGGATTTGCCGTAGGCGTTTCGTTCTCTAGGAGTGGAGATACCCTGAAAACTTCAAGTCTCTAGCACATCTCCTTCTAGTGGAACAGACAGACAGACACACAGACAAACACGAGGTCGTTTGCATAAGCCCGCTAAATAGCTTTTTCAAAGCAGAAGGGCGGGCTAAAAAGACAGATCGAGTTCGAAGATTAGCATTCTAGCTCAAAAATTGGCTTTTTAATAAATCAGACAGGTCGCAAAATGTATTTTTATCAGATATTGTTTGAGGGGTTCCTAAGGGTAAACCGTCAAAGTAGATTTCCACGGGCGAAAATTTCGTCCGTTTGGCTCTATCTTGTACCGTTTAGGTGCTAGGGGGCATTTCTTGACAAGAATGAGGTGAAAATGATCAAATGGTCGATAAAATCGTTAAAAAGACTTCATTTAAAAAAAAAATGTATATACACTCCTATTACCCCGTCTTGGGTGTCAGCGCCGCAGGCCTAGCTATATGTGCGCCAGGCGCGTCGCAGCGTAACAGTGTTTCGTGAGATATCGCGAAGCCTGTTACGCGAGACGTGGTCTGGCGTACATATAGCTAGTATATCGCGATGCCTGTTACGCGAGACGTGGTCTGGCGTACATATAGCTAGTAATACTAGCATTCCCTTTCCCGGGATTAGCCGCAGCGAGTCGAGCTGAGCGAGCGGACCCGCCCGCACGGGCCGCCGATCCCGGGAAATGCTGGGCTCGCGGCGCTGGCGCAAGTAGCGAGGTCCGGAGGCACCTGCTGGCGACGCTGTCGCCGTCACGTTCGACGCCCCTGGTGGCCTCCAAGTGAGTTGTGTTCAATTTCAACAAGTGAGTCAGTAAGCCTGCACCTTGCCGAGTCCATCGGTACCAAATTTGTGGCGATCGCGCCCATAGGCCCGCCACAGAACCGTGGACAGTGCGGCGGGGCGGGGGTCACTGGCGGCACAGCACCCTCTCCATTAGTACTGCTCTGAAGCTGCGACGCGCCTGGCGCACATATAGCTAGGCCTAGGGCGCTGACAACCGAGACGAGTTAAGGAGAGGGTATAGGGGAACAGGGCCTTCCGGGCCCAAAATTTGACATACTCGAACCATTTGTCGGGGTCTTTTTACTCTAAAATTAGGGGCATGAAACAGGTTTTCATTAAAAGTTCGAATTTTGACAGATTGTTATGTAAAAATCAACGTCTTAGAGATACTAGATAATCTAGGGACCCTTAAGCCCAAAAGAGGGTGTGATTCGACCTGTGGTTTAACTATTACTTCCTTTACAATTCTGTGACATGAAGCCCTTTTTACGATTTAATAGACCATTTTGTCTTTTCCACGTTGTTTTCGCCAAGAAATGCCCTATAGCGCCGAAACGGTACATGATAGAGCAAAACGCACGAAAATGTGTAAAAAAAATACATTTTGCGACCTGTGGTTTCTGATTTTTTGAAAAGTCAATTTTTGAGCTATAATGCTCATCTTCGTACTCGATCTGTCTTTTTTTAAATACAAGACGACTCTAAAATTCCCAGATCGCTATCCCAATTTATTCTCTAGTTATCGTGCGGACAGACAGACACACAAACAAACAGAATGAAACTTTTCGGTTCGCTAGTCGCTCAGCCAATTACTTTAAGTGCCAGCAAAGTGAAGTGGTCCAAAACTGTCATGCTTAGTATATACTTTAAGTAAACTTATGAAAAAGGATGAATAAAAGTGTCTTTTTAGTATGGTTATTTCCATGCGAGTGTTCTAAGCACTCATCCCTTGGTGACTTTTAAAGGTAGGACTTAGCAACTGGGCACCTTTGTTTTTCCAGTCAATTTATCAGGTTTGTCGATGAGCCCGTAAGGGGTCGTCCACATATTACGTCACCCGCTTAGGGAGAGAAGGGGGGGAAGGGCCCAGTGGGCAAGAATAAAAAAAAAAGCGGACATAAATCATAACAGTTATTGGGTGCATCGCACATACGATGTCGGTAAGTTCAGGGGGGTTGTCGGGTGCGCTGATTCCATTTTTTTAAAATAATTTTGAACTTTTAGGAGGCGGATCCAGGTCAAAAAGGGGTGGAGTTTTCAAAATCTTACTCAAATCACGTGAAAGTTCGGTTACCGAGGTCTACGGTTGCGTTGATATTTGCTGATTTTTTGCTGATTTTTACAAGTTTTTTTCGAATTTTTACGGTTTTTTCTCCATTTTTACGATATATTTACGATTTTTTAAATAGGTTGTTGTTTTGATTGTTGTCTGATTTTTTAGGACTCTGCATGATTTTTTAAGGGATTTTTGACACATTTTCAATGATTGCATACGAGGTGCAGTCGGTTAGGCGACCCTATTAGGCCGCGACTGCAAAGTCCACCAAAATTCGTCCAAAAACAAGTCTTCTTCTCGCAAGACCGCAAAATACCGCAAAAACCGACTACGGGATCTTGTAAACAAGGTTTCGAACTTCAAGAATCAATTGTCGGTTTCTTTGATTTTTCATGATTTCGTTACTTACGGCCTTTTAAAGTTGGCCCAAATCGCAATCAGGGGAGGGTTTTACTTTTCACTTTTTTGGGGGGTGGGGGGGGGGGGTAAATAATCGATGGCCTGCACCTGGATATGGTTCGTTGTGTTTAGAACAACACGTCAGCAAACGTGCTGAAGCTGAAGCTATGAACAACGATAACAAGCAGGCCCGCCCTTCCGCCAAACGAAGTTGCCAGCTCCGCTTCGCTCCGCCGGCAACTCCGTTCGGCAGGGGCCGGGGTGCTTGGCCTGCCGGCGGCGATGGTCGGGCCTGCGGCCCGACCATTTCTGTCATGCGATTTGCTGAAGAACATGATCGAATGATGTAGCGGGCCTTCGGCCCGCTTAAACCCGTCGTCTTTGAGTTTGCCCCAAAGACTCGAGAAAGGGATGTAACGGTGAAGCACCGTGACTACAACCCACCCTTCTGCTTAGAAAACGTTTTTAGGGGGTGGGGGAAGAGTTTCCTTTCTATTTTGCGGTTTTTAGGCCTTTTACTACAACTTATTGTTCACTATGGAAATTTTTAGCTTTTTTTTGTCAAAAAAGACCCTCTAGCGCCTAAACGGTTAGAGATAGAGCAAAACGGACGAAATTCTACGTTGACGAGTTACCCCTTAGGGGAACATGAAAAATAAATTACTTTTGGGAAGAATTTTTGAACCTTGGATACCCCCATTCAGACCCTTAGGGGTGGTTGCCAGGATTTGCCGTAGGCGTTTCGTTTTTTAGAAGTGGACCTTAAGATACCCTGAAAATTTCAAGAGACAGACAGACAGACACGAGGTCGTTTGCATAAGCCCGCTGGATAGCTTTTTCAAAGCAGAAGGGCGGGCTAAAAAGGCACCGCAGAAAGTTCGGTTGACCACCAGAAAGCTTTGTGGCTGTAACATTCTAGAAATTTGCTTCATTTTGCTCTCTGTTTTGGTTACACTCAACAAAGGGGCGGTGAGGGAGGGGCCTTGAGCACAGTTGGCGGTACTGAGGTAATATGGTATGCACTCCAACAGGTGGTCGCGGCGACATGACGCTCTGGCCCGCCGCTCGCGGCGCGTGTGGTAGAAGCGGGTTCGTTTAAAAAACAGCTCAACTGCGCTCCGCCGGCAACTCTGTTCGGCAGGGGCCGGGCCGGGCCTGCTTAGCCCAAAGGGCACTACTTTCACAAGTTACCCCTAAGGATACCATCCAATATTTTCGGAAATTAATGAATTTATTTTTGGGCCACTTTTGTGAGAGAAACTCCCTCTAGCGCCCAAACGGTGAGAGATAGAGCAAAACGGACGAAATTTTCGTCCGAAGGGATCTACTTTCACAAGTTACCCATTTAGAGACCATCCAATACTTTCGGAAATTAATAAATTTATTTTTGGGCCACTTTTGTGAGAGAAACTCCCTCTAGCGCCCAAACGGTGAGAGATAGAGCAAAACAGACGAAATTTTTGTCCAAAGGGTTGTACTTTCTCAAGTTACCGCTTAGGAGATCATATAAAACAATATATTTTTGAACTTTTTTGGCCTTTCCTGTTTTCTTTGATACCCCATTTCAGCCCCTTAGGGGTGGCTGGCAGGATTTGTCGTAGGCGTTTTGTTTTGTGGGAGTGAACCTTAAGATCCCCTGAAAATTTGAAGTCTCAAGCATTTCTCCTTCTAGTGGAACAGACAGGCACACAGACGGACAGACAGACACGAGGTCGTTTGCATAAGCCCGATGGATAGCTTTGTCAAAGCAGAAGGGCGGACTAAAAATAACAATATAAGATAGTGAGGTTAGAGCCGTCCATGCGGGCATCGCAAAATAGCTGATTTCAAAATGATATTTCAAGGTGAAGATTTGCAGCTAAAAATACAAACTAATGCGTTTTGAAATCCTTGAACATTGCGCTACAAGGTCAACTGGTCGTTTTAGCCCAATTCCTTAAAAAATTGTCGTACTTTTGTCCGCTTTTTTTGGATTCTATAGAATCCAAACTTTTGTCCGCTTTTTAGCCCGCCCCTCTGCTTTGAAAAAGCTATCCAGCGGGCTTATGCAAACGACCTCGTGTCTGTCTGT
>NW_026267307.1:37650-39787 GCF_000697945.3 Frankliniella occidentalis | reverse complement strand
GCCCCTGCCGAACGGAGTTGCCGGCGCAGCGAAGCGAAGCTGGCAACTTCGTTTGGCGGAAGGGCGGGCCTGCTTGTTTTGGATTCTAGCCCACTTTGAGGGGGATCTGGAACACCGTTACGTCACATTTTTTGAGTAAAGAAAATCCGTTTTTAGCAGCTTTAATCAAGTCAATAGACTATTCCGCTGACTGTGGAAGAAGAAAGAAAGGAATCGAAAGGCGCTGAAAACAGTATTGATAAACAAATCAAATCGTTCACTTTTTCTAGTTTTCTTGACCAAGACAATTATTCTAGACTTGTCAGTGTGCGTCAGCGGTGTACAAAAATGATCTACACACTGTTTTATGAAACTGTTTCCGATCCTTCTGATTCTTTTCTTACTACTTCCCGATTCGGTGGAATGGTCTATTTACCGTACAGCGTCTGAGTGAGCGAGGAGGATGCAATGCACACGCTGGCGGCGGGCAAGGCGTTTCTTACAATCGAGAATATACGTATATGCACCTGATGGAAAATGATACCTTTGTAATGCAGAGATGTCACCTTAAGGGAAGGCTACAGTGAAAAGTTGGTCATTTTAGATAATAATAACCCTTAAGGCATTTAGTACAGTAACTGACTCATACTTGCAACCCATTCACAATTATGTATGCTAACACTTCTTGGTCAAAGGAACACTTTTTCATCCAACTTCACATTAAAATCATCACAATGGTGGTGTTGTTATCAACATTCAAACTCTCTATTCGGATCTTTTTAGTAAACGCTCTAAAAACTTCCTGCGCACTGGGTTTAGAGTTACGTGCCAGACAACATAATAAATTTGGTCTTTGTGTTCCCCGCAACATGAGTTCTGACAGATCAAAACTTTTAATTCCTTCCCCTTATAATTTATTTTAGACAATAATGACTGAATTAGGACCATTCTTAATGTTTTAAAATATAGTTAAACAATGTCTAAATCAAAAAATAAAATAAAACAGAAATTTAAAAATGTGTTCTGTCACCATTACAGCTCTTTCCTTTCTGATAAGGAATTACTTACACACAACTTTGTCGGAACAAAATTGGTGCGCAGGAAACATTTTTGGTAGAGCTCTGCAAAAGAATTGACGTTTTTATAACTTTTGAACGGAACAATCATTTTAGTACCTATATCAAGCCTTCGCGATTTATATAAAATTTTGTATGTTTTTGCGATAAATGTCGAAAATGTGACATCACAAGGGGGGGGGGCAGATTTTGTGATGGTGAGTGACATGGGGGAGGGGGGGTCAAACAGTGGCCTAAATCGCGTGACGTAGTATGTGGACGCCCCCTAAGGTGCCAAGGCCCCTCCTACAGGGGAGGCAAACTCGCTGCACTGTGGAGCATTAGACTTGACACCGCTTGACACGCGGTAGACGTGTTGTGTTAAGTCGCACCTTTGTCTGCCCGGCGAGGTGTTGTTGCCGAGCTGGGCGCTGGCCTCTCGTACGCACTCACACTCGCACTCCCTCAAGCTGAGCCAGCACTCGTCGACGCACTCCTGCGTGCGGCACTTTACCCCGCACGCCAGGTACTTCTTACTGCCACACCCCCTCTGCCTGCGGCACTCGTCGAACAGGACCTGGTCCAGCGGCGCGCCCGTGGGCAGGCCGCCGCCTCGGCCGCCGCAGCCGCACTCGCACCGCCTCTGGCACATGGCCCTGCACGCCGCGTCGCCCTCGGCGCACTCGCTGCAGGTCGCTGCGCCGCACTGTAACACGGCCAAAACGTCATCGAAAGGATGTAAAAAAGTTGAATCGACGTCGACACGACAACGAAACAGTGTAAAAGCGATTGAAGTGACGTCAAAACTTCAAAATGTAAGTTAAAGGGAATGTTTTATGTTTTGAACGATGTGAGTTCGAAAAACACTGAACACAATCTCTGTAAATTTACGATATTTTTCGTAATATACATTTTACAAACAGTGGTGTAAAATTTTGATCGCAGTCGTAAATTAGCGATAGCCAATTCTTGCTCGTCGAAGAAAAATATGTCGAGTGTTAACAAAGCTCATGAAATATTACGATATTTTACGACTTTTTTCAATAAAAATTTTACCGTAACATTTATTACTAGTTCCCCAACAGTGAATTACAGGGTAAATT
>NW_026267307.1:36299-36571 GCF_000697945.3 Frankliniella occidentalis | reverse complement strand
AGGGCCGAGCAATTTTCCGTACCGGTACCGACGCCACGCTCGGCTGTTCCAAGGCTTCCGCCGCCTCGGAGAAAATTTTGAAAACCCAGATTGTTTATTACTTTTTAAAAATTAGTTATCGCTGACGTTCTCCGGTCCTCTCTCTTTGGCACCCGAGTGAAGGTTTTGTTTCATGTTGCGCACGGTAAGAAGCTTTTCAATAAGAAAACATATCAAAGGTGTCAATAAAAGAGGATAATGAAGTTTACATTCCCACTTCATTGCTATCACAC
>NW_026267307.1:33839-35596 GCF_000697945.3 Frankliniella occidentalis | reverse complement strand
TAAAAATTATAAAATAATTGGGGGGGACCTTCTAGTGAGGGGACCTACCAGATGTTCCCCGAATTACAATTTGAAATTAAAAAATTACAATCTCCATTTTGGAATTACAGAATATCTCAGAAATTCAAAAATTACAGAAATGTCCTTCAAGGGAAATTTTGACAGTGATCTACACGATGCGACACGATGTCAAAATGGTGAAATTGACCGAGGGAAAAATCACTTCCTAAATAGTTCGTACACCTTCCTCTGAAATAGTCCAGAATATACCCGAAATAAACGCGAAATAGTCGGTGAAATAGTCGCGAAATGCCCCTGAAATAATCCGAAATAGGCGAAATGGCTGGAGAAATGACCTAAATGGCAGGAGAAATACCAAATTTCCCCCTCGAAATTGACGTCGAAAGTACAACAAAACGGTGTTAAAAGGTAGAAGCGACGTCTGAACGATATCGTTTCGACATGCAGCTCTGACTTGAATGAAACACAGAGTCAGGCAGTGCGGGGTCGGTACGCCTTACACTGTTAGAAATTATTTTGTAAATTAACGATTTAATCCCTTTTAATTTTGTACTACGAACTGTTCGTAAAATCAGAATACGACACTGATCGTAATTTGACAAGCTGGTCGTAAAATCAGAATACGACATTGGTCGTAATTTTACGATCTGTTTGTACAACCAAAATACAATTAAATTGTAATTTTACAAAACAAAGTGACAAAACACAAGGGGGATTACGGGGCTCCCGGAAGCGCGTCATGTAACCAGTCTACAGTAGGTGAGGGGGGGTGGGGTGAACGTTTGTAGGAAGCTCCGGAATATCATGGCCAGCGCGGGCGGAAGTTTGAATGATTGGGGCTAATCAAGACTGGCGAATTGGTCTAAGGTTAGCGACAACCATTCAGATACAAAAATTGATCACTACTGGACCACCACCGAAAAGCTATGTAAGTCTCGTGAAGGAATGGGAAACTCAGAGTAGCCCGACGAAATAGGCGGATGCATTCATCCGCGAGTCGTAACTTTGTTGCAAGTTCAATCTAATGTTACAGCAGCAATTTTAAAACTAGATTGTGCACATTATACAGGCAGCCAATCTATACCGATTGACATAATAATACTTAACTAAAAAACCCAAATTGTATATCAACTGGCAAAATAGAATGTTTCGTGGTGAAGTGCTAATAGTGCACTCTAGCGGGGGTTTCGGACAACAGGGCAACTTTCTGTACCTTTCATAAAACCTTTAAAGAAAGCCACAAAGCCCTTAAATGAAAGGAGTTATTTTTGCCATACACAGTCTGAAGCACTGTCGCTGCCATGTAATAATAATTTGAACAGAGAGTCATCGTGTATCTAAATAACAATTGCTTAAATTTTATTATTACGAATTAATTGTCATTTTGGACTTACGATTATTTTCAATCTTTCTACAAGTAATTTGTATATTTACGATTAATTTCAGTGTTTTTTACAAACCATTTGTAAATCTGAATTTACAACTAACTAGGTAGATGTACGCCAGACCACGTCTCGCGTAACAGGCTTCGCGATATCTCACGAAACACTGGTACGCTGCGACGCGCCTGGCATACATCTACCTAGGCCTGCGGCGCTGACACCCGAGTCGGACAAAAGGCAGAGTCGTAGATAGGCCTTTGGCTCCAAAAGACACAAATTTTACCCCCAGGATTTTATTTTGACCAGTTGCCCCACCAGAGACTGTCAAATATCTGAGAAACAACATTAAAATGG
>NW_026267307.1:33203-33514 GCF_000697945.3 Frankliniella occidentalis | reverse complement strand
GTAGACCAAAAACTCGACCTTGAAGTTGTAGAACAGAGCTCTCTGATGAAAACAAGATGTGAACGAAATTTTTCCGTCAAAATTTGAGACACCTGAAACTTTTCCCGTAGACGCCTAAAACCTGTATGGAAAAAGTTCCAGGTGTCTCAAATTTTGACGGAAAAATTTCGTTCACATCTTGTTTTCGTCAGAGAGCTCTGTTCTACAACTTCAAGGTCGAGTTTTTGGTCTACGATCCTGTTGTGGTAGTGTACTCTACCTTTATACTTCTCGGATACGGTGGTTCTAGTGGTTCAACAGTTAAATGATAG
>NW_026267307.1:28020-32383 GCF_000697945.3 Frankliniella occidentalis | reverse complement strand
AGCAATGCTTGAAAACGGAAATGGCAAACGCAATTGAAATAAGTCAGAAACGGTAACTCGAACTAAACAAAGAGCAAAGCAAAAATCAGCATACTACATTGGAATTCAAACGTATTACAAGAGACTACTTAAGCAAAAGCACAACAAAAAACAAAAAGAATCTTTTATTTATACATGACAAAAACAAAATACCTAATGAAGTTTAAGTTTGAAAATTGTGTCCTCAGTGTCAAAATTTAAAGCAAATTGAAATAGAACCAATTCGGTTGAGAATGTTAATAAAAGTTGATTGTTACACACATAATTAGGAAGCAAACGTGTTACAACATGGAAGTGAATGAGTAAAAGTGATATTTTGCTGATAAACTATAGCTTGAAATAAGTACACAATCAGCGCAATTCATCGATGTTTGGAAAACGTTAGGTTGGGGGTGATCAAACCCCACCACGGCCAATTAAGGCAATGGGAAACATTCCCGCGCAAAACGAAAACGACGCATTCTTGATGTACATCTTGACGGAAGGGGTGTGTGCAAATTAATGGGCAAGCAGCCGGGAGGCCGAAACCACACCAGTGCACCCAGAGTGCCGAAAAACAGTCGAGGCACAAGACAGAACACTCAGTTCAGACCGGAAGTAGCTACCTTAAGTGCATGACAACGGATGGTGGCGCCTACAACGGACATTTTTCCGGAGGCAAACTGAACGGAAAGCAGACAGCCATGTGAGCAGGGCTGTTGGAGTCGATTCACGCAACAACAGATCTACTACAAGCACAGCCACCACAATCACACTTCAGAGACACAGTACAGAAACGCACTGAAAAGTCACACAAGCAGCACAAAGGTCACACGCTACAGACCGGTAACACATCTTCGTCTAAATCAGCTTACAGCTGGGATACATATTTTGTAGTTAGAAACTGAACAAGCAGTTCTTGATTGTATCGATAACAATTACGTAAGTATTGACAAAACTACGGTAAAAATGTTGAAATAAGGTCTCAAAATACCTCTGTGGACACTTCATCGGACAAGAAATTAAATCAAATGGAAACTACAGTTGTGCTTAAGCAATAAAGTAAAGTATCTAAATATGCATTTAAATTGAAAATTTCATTGAAAACAAACCGCGAAAAAATGACAAAATTGAGAAATGTACGGAAAAAACGACAGCTGTCAGGCAAAGAAATGAATGTAGCAGACAAGACGTTGCTAAATGACGAAACGAGCGATTATACACCAACAAAGCTCCACACATGCACTTAAATATCGCAAAAAGACATTTTTCTCAAATTCTATGAAACAACGAGATTTGGTTAAAAACAATCTTGCTGAACGCAACGTTACGACGATTCTGTAAGAAACAGTCGCCGTACCTCCAGCCAGAGCAGGGGAGAAAAAATAAAATTGAAATAAAATTGAACTTTAAACGAAAAATGATTTAAACTTCGAAAGTTTTCAAACGAACAACAAAAGGAAAAAAAAATTTGTTCGCAGCTAAATATTTAACTATGGCAGGGCTAACTCAACGCAAGGTCCGTCGCCGAAAGGCAAAACACAAACACTCGGTACCAGTCACATACTCACACACTTCTGAACACACATGAACCACTTACAACAGAGACTTACTCGCAACCAAAGCGACAAATTGACGACAATACGGGAAAGTGACGCATAACAGCCAAATAAACACTACATGTAACTTACTTTGAATGCAAATTTTAACTCGAAATGCTTTTGATAATTACGATGTCTGAACACCTTTCCGAAACTTAAAATAACCAAAAACTTAAACTCTTTATTTTGGTCTTGATTAAATGCAAAAATGTCTAACTTTAGTCTTACTGATCCGTTCCAACTACAAACTCACAACTTATTAACCAACCAAACGAAAGAAAGAGAGAGCAAACATAGAGAGGGAAAGATAGAAAAGTGGAAAGAGAGAGAAGCCGAACGGCTTTGAAAAACAGAAAAAAAAAACCAATGATTAAAAATCACAAAATACTTGACTGCCTGTGAAAAAGAAGGAATCCCGTGGGGCCCATGCATTGACCATCACAAAACTCCTAGCTTCTCGCGCCACTGCAAAGTACGTGCCACGGCACTTTACAGAAGCCAACAAAACACACAACAGGGGAAAAACACTGAAAAGAGAAAGAGAAATTACAACACTGTAAAAAAACAACACAGCACACCGCTACGATCTCTACACATTAACCGTACACAACCTTCAACATGAAATAGAGAGAGAGAGAACATTACACACACAAACACTAAACTTACATCTCATCTTCAACATCACACCACAAAAGATTATTGTCATCCAATTCCAAATGGGAAGGCCGGCGCTGTATTTTCTTGATATGAGCCACATGACACAAGCGCACCCAAGTTTTAGATGCTGTTTTCATACGAACATAATACAGAACATTGGACAATTTACGGACTATGGTGCCAAAACGGTAACGTTTTTGTAACTTTACGGGAGACAATTTGGAAGCTTTTCTTTCAAACCAAATCAGAACTCTTTCATTTCTCTCAAATTTCACTGACTTACGGTTTTGATCATAAATTTGCTTGGAATTTTGCTTGGAAATACCTCTAAGCTTGGTTGCTTGACGCCGAATTTCGTACAAAATTTGGAAACGACGGCGAAGAGAAACACTAGACGGTAGAACTGACTTGTTGACCAGGGGTGTATTAAAGCGTTTACCAAAAACGATGTCATTTGGGGACAATTTTGAAGCAATTTGGGGACTATTGTTCATATGGAACTCTACAAATGGAACATAAGAAGCCCAATTTTTCATACGTGGAAGTTTACTGTTAATCAAGAATTTTAAAGCAGTGGAAAATCTTTTTACATTGCTTTCGACGGCCCCAACAGACCAATGGGCACCGCTAGCAGCAAGTTGAACTTGGAAATGACACTGTTCAGAAAATTGCTTAAAAGCTTCGCTTTTAACAGCAGAACACACATCAGAATGCAAGGTTCTGGGAACACCGAAACGAGAAAAATAAGTTTTAAGATGCTTAATTAATTCAGGAGCACTAGTGGTCTTGCAAGGAAAGAGGGAACAATGATTCGAATAAATGTCACAAACAAGCAAACAATGAGTAAAGCCATTCTTTTGCGTAAACACGTGACAGTAGTCTATCATGACGTCATCAAAGATATCATTAGCACTACGGGGGTGGAGGAGACCAAATTTCTGGTTTGTGGCTTTAAATTGACCACACAAGGTACAAGACCTAACGTACTCTTCAATATCTGAGTACATATTGTGCCAAAAATAAAATAAGGAGATTGACATTTGCAGAATTTTAATACCAGAATGTACTGTTAAATCATGGAAATTCTGAAGAACAAGGGGAACTAATTTTGATGGAACAACTGTACGAGGAACTTTGGTATTTGTAACTAAAAGACCATTTTTTATTCTAAATTTTGGAACATAATGGAAGAATGCAGCAGGGGAGTTATCTCTAGCCAAAAGAGACTGAATAATTTTACTTAAGTTGGGATCACGTTGTTGACATTCAATAAATTTAGAAGTATTGGGAAACGGGGCGAAGTCTGAAGGAACCGGAAGTTGCAAAGAGGGAGGGGGAGGGGGGCGCAGTTCAGAGCGCACAGTCATCAAAGCAAAACCAAGTATATTGGCCGAAGGATTCTCGGAATTTATATTACCATCTTTTCCAAACAAATCATCAAAATCAGAATCATCCAGTAACATTTTATCACCAGTCGCTAACAGTTGAGCTGCAAGAGGAGACGGTGGAGCAAACTTAGACCGCAAACAGGCCATTAATATCTCAAATTTAACGAAATTCCAGTCGTTCCGAAGGAGTGTGAAAGCTAAACGATGGCGCACTTGAGCGGGGTCTGGCTCCTCTGCAATGAAACGAGCATTGTGTGGATTACTAGCTTTAGAAGCTTGAAGAGCATGCTCCAACGATGCATAAGTTATTCCATTCAATTGTACTTGACAAGGATATAAATGTGACAAAAAGCTATATTCATGCTTGAAACCTATAATCTTCTCTGCATTCGGCTCATAGAGCAAATTTTCAAATTTTGGCGGGCTCAAGGCACGCTCAGCAGGCACAGAGGCAATTGCAGGTGGCACAGGGGGAGGAGGAGAGGCGGGACGGAGAGAAGGGGCGGGAGGAGGAGGGGAAAGGGGGGGTGCCGCAGAGACCAAATCGCGGAGTTCCGAACGAACTCGCATGCAATAGTCACCAAGAATACTGCGGTCGGGGTGATCATACGGAAAAGTACAAGGATATATCTTACAGTTACATTTTCCAAAAAGCACATCAAACGGAGAATTAAAATCAAAAAGTGCACTATTTCCAGT
>NW_026267307.1:21352-23010 GCF_000697945.3 Frankliniella occidentalis | reverse complement strand
ATAGAGATGGATATGGTACCAAGGTTTATTGTTATCTTGCCCTAACGGTTCCAGACAGATACCTTTACACGCTGAGCAAGCCTACCTTTGGTTGATATGTACACGGAGGGGATGCTGACGACCTGACCCTAGCTGGAGCTTACCGCAGACTGCCGACCACGCGGCCCGGGAGCGTCGGCCCGGTCCAGGTAGCCTCGTCGCCATCCTGTGCCTTTCCGCCCGCACCCGGTCACTATCGCTCTGACTCGAACTCGACTTAGCCTCAACAAGGGGTCCCTACTTAACTGCCTAAGGGTCTGTCCAGAGAGAGGTAACATAGCGCATAAGGCGCGAATATTCAAACAGAGTGAAACTGGGCGGAGCCCGTGCGTCGTCCCACGACAATCCCCTGGGCTGATTTTCTCTTTTTCACTAGGGTCCTACCTTAATCGTTTTCGAGATTTAACGACCAGTTCGTAGGCAATTTATGTCGTAAAAGTACAACTTTCCTTAACAGTGTACACACATTGACTCACCCGGTGGTCCTGGAAACAGTCCCTCAACTTTTTCACCTCCATGGTGGCCGGGTGGCGTGGAGGTTCAGGGGTCCCATGGGTCGGCAAAGAGTTGACTCTCTCGGTAGAAGAACATGGTCCGGAGTAGAGCAGGGACAGGCCTCCAAAAAAGAAAAAAAAAAAAGAAAAAAAAAAAAGTTCAGGCTAAGAGTAATTGTTTTGCCGTAGTTATCGTCCTGGTCCTGGCTGAGGATGCGTTGAACTCACCGGGCAGCGCCGCGCACTCCAAGTGGCACATGCTGGCGTAGGTGCGCCGGTCGGAGGCGCATACCTCCTTGGCGGCGGGGGGCAGGAGGGCCGGACACGGGCAGGAGGCCTTGGCGACTGGCAGCAGGAAGACGACCAGGGTGGTCGGGGCCAGCAACGCGAAGGGCGCCATCTGGAGCAACTGGGCTGGACGTATGGGCCGATGGGGCAATCACTTGCGAAATACTAGTTCGTACAACTTCCGCCGAAATTGTCCGGAAAAAAAGGCGAAATAGAGGCGAAATAGACGCGAAATAGACGCGAAATAGTCGGGAAACACCCCCGAAGTACCGCAAAATACCATGATATAATCCGAAAAAGGCGAGAAATAGCCGAAATGGCAGGAGAAATAACAGAAATGGTACACTGGAAATGCAAGTGTGTGAATGTCGCTCACCTGCAGATGAGCGACATTCCATTCGTACACTTAGGGGGCTAAAGGTGTGAATTTTTCCTAGAAAATTCACACGTTTACCCCCCTAAGTGTACGAATGGAATGTCGCTCACCTGCAGGTGAGCGACATTCACACACTTGCATTTCCAGTGTACGAGAAATACCACAAAATAGCCCGTACTCTACGACTCCAAGTGATTTCCTCGATCTGGGCTATGCTACAGACACATAACTGACATTCGAATCGACGCTCAAACGATGTGGAAAGTGATCTAAACGATGTCGTTTCGACATGCAATTTCTCATTGGGGCGTGCTGTGCAAATAATTCTCACTTCGCTAACACAGTGGGTGAACGTCCGCTAGGTCATCTCATTTTGGTAGTCGAAGTCGGCGATTTCGAAGGTACGCACATTTAATGATAGATTGGACCTAGTAGAGACCCTGTGCAAAGTTTGAGCCCTG
>NW_026267307.1:18492-20547 GCF_000697945.3 Frankliniella occidentalis | reverse complement strand
AAACTTTGCACAGGGTCTCTGCTAGGTCTAATCTATCACTAGACGTGCGTACCTCGAAAATTTTTTTCCGGTGAGATGGCCTAACGTCCGCGTCGGGGTCATGGATCCGTTTGTGGTCCAGTCGGTCCGAGCTGCTGCGAGTGACTGACTCGGTGTAGACCGTACCCTTTGTGGCAACACCCGCTCACTCACCGGCTGACCTTCAAGGTGAGCGGGTCTCACCACGGAGCGCGTCATACGGACGCCGGTGGTGGCCGCCGGGCAGCACACAGGTATAGCAGAAGAGTTGTCGCCTCGAGTATTGGTTGACCGGTGTGCGGTGTGTGTACACTGTTAGAAAGTTTCGTCATTTAAAGAAAAAAAAATTAACGACTAGTATCCCAGGTTGCAGAGCTGCATAAAATGTGCATTTTGTGTCCAATCTGTAACGCGCCTCAAACGCGAGTAGGCGCCTAATGTGCGCGTACATGTGCCTAAAATGCGAGGGGTCCGCAAGTACGGTCTGCCGGTGTACACATGTGGTGGGCTTCATAGTTTTCCTAGGTTTTCCTAAAGTTTTCCCGGTCTTCCCAACTTTTTATTGATTTTCCCAATATCTTGGTTTTCTGATATTTTATAATAGTGGGGTAAATAGCGTACCAAACCTTGCATTTTGAGGTACCGGTACCAAACTTTGCACAGGGGTAGTAGACACCAATACATCACTTTTGAGAAGTGGTGCCCCGATGGCACTACTTGCAGCGCCCAGGTAGGGCGCATTGCATATCATCCGGGGCATTTTCACGAAAACTCCCCTTTCAAGGTATCCAGGGGTCACCTGTCAGACCACTTGGAATTAAATTACTAGAAATAGGTCGACGGATGTCGGGAGAGCCCCAAAGAGTCCACTGTGAGTGCAGATTGCCTATGGTTCAGGGGCAAAATAGCGAAGTTTAAGGAAATAGAGTTGTTTTTCTTCTGATTCGTTCCTATGTATTTCCGTGTAGTTACTGCTAAAATAAGCGCCATGTTCATTCTCTCATTTCAAGTTTTACACTGTGGGGGTAAGGTATGTGGTCTGAGACTTTAGATTGAAGCTTTAGCAAATGCGAAAAAGTGAGTTTCTCTGATTCAACGTCGCCCATGTTTTCTGTCGATAACTCTATCCTACACACGTCGTCAAGCGAAGTGGCTCGCTAGCGCTACAGATCGCAAGCGCTACGGGTCACAAGCGCTACAGCGGTGGGCGCTACGGTTCGCAAGCGCTACGGCTCACAAGCGCTACAGCTCACGACCGCTACAGGTCGCAAGCGCTACGGGTCACAAGCGCTACAGCGGGAATCCGAGTGATAGGCGGACCCGACTGTAGACAGTGCCGCGAGCGAGATCAAGCCGTCGATCTCACCGTGTATGAGAAATAGGCAATGCGCTGCTCCTTCAGAGAGCCTCGTTGTGGAAGCGGTGTCATGTATAACAGTTTGACAACAATCGGTGATTTTTTTGCCGTATTAAATAGTAAATCGGCTGTAAGACAAATACATAAATTCATTCTGTTGTATGCAGGGAATTTATAATTCTTGACTCTGAAAAATTGTATTGCCGGGTCCAGGAACATTTTTATTGTGGTCATACAATTACAATTACTGAAAATTGTAAATTTACAAGCACGGCGCATCGACTTACAATCGAACAACCACGAGAACGGGAGGTTGAACATATACGACACGTTTCATACAGGGTCAGTTACAAAACTAACTCAGAAATGTGCTATCAAACCGACGTCAAAATCAAATCTTATCCCGCACAGAAAAAAAGATCTTAAAAAGTGACAAGCCAAAGTGTCTCAAAAGTGTAAAAAAAGTATACAAAAGGTATGAAAAAAGTTTGTCTAAAGTGTCACGAAAGTTGTGTGGTTCCAATCTGCTATATTTTAAGTATACCTAATGTGTACTTTTTACAAAAGTATACCCGAAAGTGTCATTTGGATAAACTTATTTCCAAGCGGGATTACGTCAATTTGCGGCCCAAAATGCCGTTGATTCAACGTCATTTTGGTCCGCAATAAATCCAATGTCA
>NW_026267307.1:13478-17707 GCF_000697945.3 Frankliniella occidentalis | reverse complement strand
AGCGCTTGTGACCCGTAGCGCTTGCGATCTGTAGCGCTTGTGACCTACGTCGGTATCAAGTAGGTTGTTATTGAGAATTAGAATTAGTTTAAAAATATTTGCCAACAATAAATGTTTTTTACATTTACATATCAGTAAGAATTATAAAAAGAAATTTCTGTAATTTGCTGTAAAAATGCTAATTTTTGCATTTATGCAGCTGGTCAACACTTGCAGTTTTGAGCACAGAACAACCTCTTCTTTCAACTGGGTAGCGTATGTCCTGGAATGAGGGTGTTAAATTTGAATGTGGCACAATCTCAGAAAATGTGCCGTGATATTGACTGTGCATTATGCTTTGTTTGACAGCAAGATTTAGGTGACACGTGACACTGTTCTTACCCTCAAACCAGGGATAGAAAACGTAATGAAATTCAATTATCATCTCTTTGGCTACTGTTCTAAAGCTAAGGGCCTTCATCAACTTTCGACACCGTGTCTGGAAAGATTAGAATTGGTTTTATCCCAGCCAAACAGGGTTGCCCTCAATGTTTGCTTTTCTGGAGAGATGGAGCCACTTTTTCGCAAGAAATTATATCCTGCTGCCAGTGTTTTAATTTCTTAGATTGTTTTTTCTGAAAAATGGTAAAATGGTCAGCTCAAAGAGCAACACCCACTAATAGGGGCCCATCGTTTGGTTTGCTGTCGCTCAGCCAGAGACGTCTGTCTTCACATCCCCTTCTGGTCTTTGGTTTGATGAAGCGCGGTTACTTCATTTGCGCCAGGGGTCCGTAACTTAACATGAAACTCCCCTTTAGCGGTACGTTATCCGTTAAAGTTATAACTTATAACTTGTGACCATACAATGAAACGTTAAGAGTTATAACTCATCACTTGTGACCATACCATGAAACGTTAAGAGTTAGACTCAAAATGCCGGAACAAGCTTCAACTAGCATCAGAATAATTTTTGACGACCCATAACTTTAACTTTTATTGCAAATTGTTAGACGTTACGTTATATGACTAACGCATAACACTAATGCGTTACTCGTTAATTTATATAACTAACGCATAACGCTAATGCGTTAAGTTACGGACCCCTGATTTGCGCGTTAACTCAGAATAATAATTTTGCCACGTGTTTTTGGTAACCCACTCTCTCTTGCTCTAAATGTATAAGCCAGTTTTAAACCCCTTTAAAACAGATGACAAACGTAACACATACAATAGTGACGATTCTTTATAAAAGGGATCCAGCAGATGATAGCATTAGATGTGTCTTTTGGGTTGCGTTTAAGAGAATCTGTACAAAGGAATACCAGCATCGCAAAGCATTTCCGGCATTTTCCAGATCGAGACGTCCAAATGCACGGACGCTCAGCTTGCAGGGTCGACTTGCTGCTAGAATAACTAACACAAAGTACTGCGGAACTTCTATAGGCGTACCACGTTGATTCATCTGAAACAAAATAAAACGTTTGCCGCAGATAAGAGGGCGTACCCTTTCAATTAATCCTTGCTTGCAAACGAGGATTAACTTGTCTCTCAATTTGTTTTTTGCTTTGTAAAAAATTGACTCATCACCGCCTTCTAGTTTCGCCACTTCGACGCGCCTGGCGCATGTATAGGCTTGCGGCGCTGACAACTCGGACAAGTTAATAAGTACAATCCACTGTTGGAAAAACACACGGTAAAGGCCTACGGTCTGCGCTGTAAATTTGTTGCCTGGTCCGGCACCGTAATTTTTGGTTACGGTCCGTGTCATACAGAACAGACCGTAACTTGAAAAAATGTTGGGGAAGTCGAATACAGCACTTAGCCCAAACAAAAAAGTACAGTTCATACTGTTACGGCTGACCGTACGCTGAAAATACGGTGCGGACCGTAGGCAAACCGTAACTGCCTACGGTATTTTTTACAGTGGATCATTGCCCTAGATCGGGATGATTGTTGAGCAGAAGCGCCTGTACCTTCTTCAATTCTAACTGCTGCTCGTGTACAGTGACTCGTGATGAAAAATCAGTCAATGACCAAAAGTGTAATGTTGTGATTCCTGATTCCTGAATAGTCACAGCGATTATTTTACACCTCATTGGTGAGTTGAATATTTAATGCCTCAAAAGATCAAATGAATTCAGTTAATTCTATTCCTGGTTCCAAGTCCCGTATACTGAGTGTCCGTGATTAGTCTCTTGTAATTGCAGGGTTCTTGGTTATGTTTATGGACACTCCATGCCTCATGGCCATGTTGGTCCGTAGTTCCGTAGTGCACATTGGTTCATTTCAAATTTCGCAGGATTAAAGCAGCCGCAACACCACCACCCGGACAGTTGAAGAAGCCATCAGCTACCCGACAATTTTTCCAAACTTTCTGTTCGTCAACGGTCGCCACCAAAATGACCAGGAGTGAAAGATTAAACAAAACACCCCACAAAACAGGAAAAAGTTAAATGTTTCTACTCTAAAACCATCTCGTTTAGGGAGATACAGCACTATGTTTTGATCAAGGCACCTCTTTAATTGACCCTTTCGGTGCTCTCACGGTCCCGCCATTCCAGCGGCGCATCGCCCCGCGACGCGACTTAAACAAACCGAGGTGTGCAGTCAGCGCGCTGGACCGCCCAGCAGCGAACAGTTTTGAATGGGTTAGGGTTAAGAAAAACAGTTCCATTTTAGAAGCATTTGAATTGATTTGCTACACTCAAGGCAGTGTTGTTTTTTTTTAGTTTTTCTTTAATGCTGGCTTACCGGGCTCGTCGCAGCATAACAGGGTGACGTGACGTGACCTAGTAAAATCGAAAATAATAAGAACAAGCGAACTTACTCTGAGCACAGTGTGATAAGCAGTTTCTCGAAAGGAGAAACTTGCGTCGATAAGTGCTTGGCTCTTGTAGCACACTGGTACGAACACGCCAAACAGCAATGCTCCTCCACTTAGGATAATTGGCTCAAATTCGCTATTTACCACCTTGAAAGGACAGAAAGATAAATAAGAGGTACAATTATACAAAGAGGAATTTATAAGATGCTTAAGGCACTGGGCAAAACAGCGATACAATTACTTGAGAAAGAGGGAGATTTTTATTCGGTAGGACTCTTACTGTATTGACTGATTTCACGGAGGTCAGATCGACGATTCCTTTCCCCCATACATCAGTTTTCAAGGCAACAGTTTTAAATGTTATATCCAGTTAAGAATTGGCCGATTCCACGCTCGCGTAGCGTGAGCGTGCGCTCACGCCTGGGGACGGGTGGGGGCGAGGCGGGGGAGTAGCGGGGGAGACTGCGGCAGAGGAGGGGGTAACCGCCGTCTGGCGGGCGACCGGGAGCCACTCCCTCCACGTGCTACCTCATCGGACTCGCTTCGGCCTTCGGCTGTGGACTCGTCTTGCCTGCAAATAGGGCTACAACCTGCAAATACGTCTCAACGAAATAAACAACAAACAAGTGAAGAGAGAATATTTCCGCGCCTGTTTTTCCAGAACAAGACGACAGGTCGCCATGAAGTAGAGTCCGTGTTGGTTATCAAATCGTGGTGAAATGGACAATTTATTTGATTATACCTTGTACGATGATAATGGGGACTGCCTGCCTTACAGAAAGTGGCTCTGGCTCAAACCAGTGCCAGATCAAGTGTGGCAGTGCGTGTCCGATGACATGTTCTATCAAAAATCTCTTGACTACAGCTGCCCAGGTAAAACGAAATTATATATAACACTTATATATGATCATATAGAAGGGTTATATATGGGCGTCATACATGGACCATATATAAATTATATATGGTTCTATATGCGTCATTATATATGATCATATATGACGTTATATATGACCAGATATGACGTTATATATGACCATATATGACTTTATATATGACCATATATGACGTTATATATGACCATGTATAAATGCCAAGTAAACATTAAAAAAAATACGGTGCAAACTTTAAGTTAATGTAAAATCTGTAGTTATCTCCATTGAGTTAAGCACTGCGCTGCACGTCTTGCACTAAAACAGTAGCGATAATTGTTTCAGGGTATGAGAAATAGATGAGTTGTCGGAAGTAGGCTTTGAATTCGGAACTAGCTGTTCCTGGTAATGTTCGCATGAACATAGCAAGACAAAAATTGAGCGGATGGAGGATCACGCCGTTATCAGGCTCCCCGGACGTCTATATTGACGTCTGATGACTCCTGCGGGGACTGGTAATTTGGTCCGACCCCACCGCATCATCATGCGCAGTACCC
>NW_026267307.1:11047-13428 GCF_000697945.3 Frankliniella occidentalis | reverse complement strand
CTGGCCCGCTCGAAGCTGAAATTTTGAGACGGACCCTGATTACGGATAGGGGTTTACAACCTGGCGAGCTCGCGCGAGCTCGGGCGACAAAGTATTTACAACCGGCTGATGCCCGAGCCCGCGCCAATACAACAGGTTCCCAACATGTGGCCAATTCTCGGGGCGTCCTCTCGAAGCTGAAATCCAGTCTCGGTCTGCCAGCTTCGCAGCAGAAACGGACTTGTTGCTAATCAAAAGCCTGTGTTGATATTGACGAGGGACGCACCATTCCGTGGGTCACTCCCGTCCCGAAGGTCACTCCCAACCCCCTGACTCCCTTCAGGGCCTCGAGGGTGTCGGCCGCCGAGTGAGGACAAGCTTCCAGCAGTGTGTGACGGCCCGGCTCGGCTGCGGGGGGTTTAGTCTGACGGGGCTCGTTTCGGAGTTTGGCATTCCTAGTCCCAACCTCCCCGCCCCACCGCGCTAGGCCTGCTCGCACGCACCAGGATGACTGGCACCCCCCGCCAGGCCCCGCCAGGCCCCTCCGAGCCTTAGAGGGGCCCCCCACGGAGCGCGGCTGGGCGGCAGCGAGCGGCACCCTTCTCCCTCGCACCCTGACAGGGGCAACTTCAGAAATATCAGCATCCCTGTGATTGATGGGCGGAAACCAGACAGAGATAGCAATACAGATGAAGATGGAGGGGGGGGGGAGGGGCGGGACGCGGTGCGGTTGTTCGGGTCCGATCGACCGCGAGCGTTAAGAGCGGCATGCGCGCTTCGTACAACCAAGGCGCTC
Source organism: Frankliniella occidentalis (assembly GCF_000697945.3). Taxonomy (NCBI): domain Eukaryota; kingdom Metazoa; phylum Arthropoda; class Insecta; order Thysanoptera; family Thripidae; genus Frankliniella; species Frankliniella occidentalis. The sequence goes on along the minus strand of NW_026267307.1, from coordinate 12,653 downwards.
AGCAAAGTCGCATTCCTCCGGCCGACACCTCGACGAAGCAGAGGACGCTCAGGGGCGGGGGATGGGTGGGTGTGTGTGTGTGGGGGGGGGGAGCCTGCAATACGGGCAGCGCAGCGACCTGGAATTTATAGCCAGGAGGGTGGGGGAGGTGGCGTGGGCGAGCCTGACTGGTAACATCTGTAGACATTGAAGGGCACGCCCGGCCCCGCCCAGCCACGTACGGTCCAGCCTGGACAGCGCCATGCCGCCCGCAAGTCCGGTCAATAACTCCGGGCCGGGACGGGTCCAGCCAGTTGGTGGGAGAGGAGGGGGGAAAAGGGCAAAACAAGGCGCGCCAGGGAAAATACTTGGCGCTGTCCGGGCCGGGGCGGGGCGGGGCGGCCGCGCCCGGGGTGAAGGGTTGGGCCCGGTGCGCCGCCGGCCAAGGGAACCTCGCGGGGAGCCCAGCGCCGCCCAGCGGGGGAGCCCACGAGGGGCCGCAATATATTTCGTGCAAAGCCATCGTGCGTGAGATCAGCCTATTTTCAGCGCCATAAAGAGCGCCGGCACCTCTAAGCGCCGCGCCACGGTAACCTAAATCGATAAACTTTGATCCTCTTGTAGTGCGGCGGGCGGCAGGGTCGGGTCGCCGTGCGGGCCTAGTCCTCCTCCTCCTCCTAGTGCTCCAGGTTATCCTGGTCCTTCTGCTTCTTCTGGTGATCTTGGTCCTCCTGGTGCTTCTGGTCGTCTGAAGTTCACATATCCGAGCCCTGGCCCGGCAAAAGGCCACCCTCCAGGCTTGGCCGGCCGCCGTTTCCGGCCTTTGCCGCCCGCCAGCCGGGGGGTAGGCAGTCCGTCGTGCACCGCGGACCTCGAGTCGCCTACCTCCCGACCGGCGCGGTGGACAGCGCTCGCCGTAACGACTGCACTCCGATAAGCATCTCAGTCGTAATCAGGGAGTAATCAGCCACAATCGGGAACAGGCTAGCGTCAGAAAACTGTACTTTGACTGTCTCGGGAGGCCGGGTGGCGGCGCGGTAGTGGCCACTGTCCACCAGTGACACGAAAGTAACTTGAATGGAGTACGGGTGGTTGAATAAGACCGCTATGTACAACAGAGTCTATCACTAGCGAGGACCTACTGCCCTGTTAGGCCATTACCTTTGGCCACAAAGCAACTTACCACCTTACATCTTCGGGTGCTACTCACATTGCGGTCGAATATTTCCCAGTAAAAAGTGGAAGTTTTAGTAACCGCTATAGCCTACCACACTCACGGCCCTCGGCACAAGTTCCGCAGGGAGATTATCCGGGCCAGAATGTGTCTGTGGGGAGGAGGTAGGTGGGGGCGCTCGTCGTGGCCCGCTCGTCACGATCCGGGCCGAGCGTGCCTCCCGGATCACCCCCGGATCACGCACGCTACAATCCCGGAGCCCTGAATGCCAGGCGCGGCGCAGCGTGGCGGGGCGTGCCTTTGTAGGCGTGCCGAGGCGTGCCGAGGCGTGCCCAGGCGTGCCCACCTTACAATAGGCTGCAGCGCTAGCGCACGTGGAAGAGCAGCATGAAAATGTTATTTAAAGGCGTCCGGGGGGGGGGGGGGGGGTCCTGCCACTGCTGGCGCCCAGCA
>NW_026267307.1:1934-2345 GCF_000697945.3 Frankliniella occidentalis | reverse complement strand
TATGATTTATATATGCTCATACAGAATTGTATAAGAGCATATATAATTTCGTTTTACCTGGGTGGGAGCAGATAAAGGAAAAAATACGTAATCTGAAACGTACCTTTAAGGAGGCCAAAGAAGGCCAGCATGGTGGTACGGACTGGGACCAATACTCGCTCATGACATTTATTTATGACGACCCCATCACTGGTCTACCAGGGGATACCACCTTATGCCTTGCAGGTACCGTGATAATTTGCCATTACTTTTGTATCTTATTAGCATTAAAGTTTCCCTGTGAAGCTCTCTCAAACAATTGTGTCTGAACTCGCAGGGTTCGACCTGCTGCAGCAACAGCAGCAACAACCAGGGCCTAATTTGATGGGAGTTGAGCTGCAGCAGCAGCAATTAGGGCCTAATGTGATGGGA
>NW_026267307.1:0-1127 GCF_000697945.3 Frankliniella occidentalis | reverse complement strand
AACTCTTTGCAGCCTGGGGGCCTTTGGGGGTGGAGAGCCATGTGCGCGCTCTCACACGAGCGTCTCCACACACAATACACCGCAACGGAATTGAACTTTCCTCCCGGGCGCGCATCTGCCGCACATCTCAAACATTATTGCTAGCCGAAGCAAACGGCGTGACCATGACGGGGCGCGAGGCGGGCGGCACTTGTGTACAACAACTAGTGTACAACTACAGAGTTGAACACTTGCAAATCTTCAACTTACAGGTGCACCACAAGTGTTGAGCAGTTCAGTGGTGAGCTAGCAAAAGGGCGAAAGTCCAGAAAAAAATATTCGATTGTATTTCAGTCTAGTTTCATAATTGTATATAGTTTTTCCGCCGAAATACCTTAAAACAAAAAAAGTTGCTTTTTGTTAGCTGTAAAAGAAGCTAATAACAAGCAAGAGGATTTTCTTTTAAATCAAAGAGTATTTTTTCCTGCACGTGATCACAGAGTTTTCTCTCTCGTTGTGCTGCGGCGGGGTCACTGCGAGCTCGGGCCGCCGGGCGACAGGGCGGGGGAGCGCGCTGGAACAACAGGGAGCGCAGCGCACTCACGTTAAAGAGGACAGAAAAACAACACGGGCTGGGAAAGAAAAGCGCACCGGGACCACCAGCCCGGCCAGGGCCAGGGCACCACCGGGGCTGTACGAGCCTTGATTAGAACAAACCCTCGAGGTTATCAGGTGGGGCGGGGCGCGGCGCGGCGGCCCAATACAATGGGAACATCGCGTTCTCGTCCGCCGCGGCTCCCATCCCGCAGCGCACCAGCAGAGCACAGGCCTCGCCCTCGCCTTCGCCACGCCGGCACGCAAAAACGCGATCGACATCGCATCGGTCATCTCGTCTGCGGCGAGGCGGGGGGAGGAGGTGGGCAGCAAGGTCCTCCACACGCGGCCCCCTCCAGGCGCCCTCCACGACCTCCGACGTGACGTCGCCGCGGCGAGGTGCTGCCGGGGTTGCCTATCTGCGATCAGCAGCACGGGGACGGGGAAGGCGCTGCCCCCATCAAAATCAGATCGGCGCCAAACGAAATCGGAGAGCAAGTAAGTGGAATTTGATAATATGGGGGGAACAGGGGGGATCGGGGGAGACGGGGCTG
>NW_026267306.1:660871-672515 GCF_000697945.3 Frankliniella occidentalis | reverse complement strand
ATGAGTAAATACTCAGTGAGCTGAGGGCCACCTAGCACCTCCAAAACTAAATGTCACCTATGCATGATGTCCTATGATAAGAGAAGAGTAGTCATTCCCCTTCAACTACCTAGAGTGTATGCCTATTTTGCCTTCACACATACCCAGGCCCAGAGCTTTGCTCAGTGTTAATTTTAAGAGATTATATCCTGTGATACCATTGTGTGTGATTTCAAAGCTCTTTCCAAAGTTGTTATCTCTTACTAAATTTCTTGTCAATACATCCATTTGAAAAACCTTTTATCTTGTACTTTTTTCACCTTTGTTATTTTGTTCAACACATTTCCACATCCCCTCCACCTTTTTGGCAACAGCGCAAATCTCCATACTAAAAATGTAATTCGGGCATGTTTTCTAAAAATAAAAATATCTTGCCTTTTATAATAAATTTTCAAGGATTCGAGTGGTGATACGTAACATTGTTGACTGACACTCAAAATACTGTTTCTTTCAAGTGTAAAATCTGACTTGTGGGCAAAAAGGTCTATTTTAATTATAATTAGAGGACATTACTCGTCAGTCCAATCAAAGAGATTTTAATATTTTGTCTCATGGTACACAGGAAAAAACAGGAAATGTCAACTCATTTTGGGTCGTTCCCTTTTAACTGAAATGGCTATTGGACAATTTTTCATATTTTACATATTTACGTTTAGTAAATTTCTCGTAGCTGTTCGTGATTTGCGTCGGCTGCTTGTAGGTCCAAAAGTAAATGTGCGAAAGATTTTGGGTGATGTAGAACGGGCAGTAGCGGACTCGTCAGTCTTATTTACTTCTTTTGTATCTATTCTTATATCCTCATGTGTTGTCAAATCGCTATTTGGTTTCATTAAATTATCAAAGAGAGAACAACACCTTCGGAAACATGTCACAATCTAACCTCTTCAGTCGGTAAGGGCTTCCTTCTGTAAATAAAAATAAAATCATAAATTATTTGTATGTTAATAAATAAACGGTTAAAATTACTCTTAGGACCGAAATTTTTCTGTGCTTGTTAGCTTTCAACCCTGCTTAATCGTACTGCCTGGTGATTTCTCTTTCAGAATGACTCTTCTTCCTTGGGCATCAGTCAAACAAATTTTGACACAGACTTCTCCATCAAACCCTCAGCTTTTACATCGGAGTATATCAAATAACTTTGCTCTTATTACTAAAGTTCACAGAGAATCCTATTTGAAAAATTATCGTGTTCTTGTAGTACAACCAGATGGTTCTTCATTTTATACTCGCTACCATGAGCCTCGATCCATCATTCAGGTATGCGTACTAAATTTTTACCTCCTATCAGTGCACTTTTATGAATTCAGTCTACATAATGCTCATTTATTTTAGCTCCCACTTGATACCTCAACATTGTCACCCGAAGATTTGAAATTAAGATTGGCCAGAAGAAATCCCAAGAAGAAGGTTGAATATGTCAAGGAAGAAAAGAATACTTATCAGGCCTCCAAGTACATCAAACTAGTTAAAAAGAAAACTTAAAAAGTTGCATAGGTTTTTTTTTTGCCTGTATAGGATGTGTTTCATGGAAATTGAGGTCAAAAAAGGAGTTCTGTTGCTGGTTTCTAAAGTAGTATTCCTGTTGAATCCAGATATTGTTTGTAAGTAGTTCTATTTTACTACTTATTTTGTATAAAGTTAAATAAAATTCCTCAAAGTTTCGTTATATGGTTCCCAGTAATTTAGTCCCCGTCCTCTCTCAAGCTCGTACAGAGAAGTACAAAACTTGATTGAACCGTTAAAATACCGCGCCAGCCGTAGTTCCTTCTGCGGCCGCAATAAGATAGCGCTGCACGCGCCTTGTTGTGATGCTGGCCGGAGAGAAGCCGCAGTATCCTCAGTGCAAAAGAGGGAGAGAAAAGAGCAGACGGCAGGGTTTTCATTCAGCGAAGAAGTGGTCTGAAGATGTCGTTGCAGTGAGAATATGGCGACCGAGCCGCGAGGTTCTGTGTTGATGTTCGTGACACGGGCTGTCAAACGAGCTTTTCGGTCGTGAACTGGATGTATTTGCATCTAAAATTTTGTCAGTGCAGTAGTGAGAGTGAACACACAGGCAATGCCCTGACGGAAATATTCATGTGAAACCAATTTTCTCTGATTCGTTCTGCGGATTTGACAGAAGAGCTTCTGCCTACTTTCAAAACATTGCTCGTCTGTGTACTTAAGAATGTTTTTCAAGAAAAACCGATCTATGTTTTAAAGTGTTTTGTTATTCTGGGGACACACTCAGTCCATGGAGCAACTCCTATTGAGGCCATGGATTTAGAAGGTGCACTAGGAGCCTCATTAAACACAGGACAGGGGCGAAGTCTATGCCTAGCAAACTATTTTGAATAGTGAATTTTCCTCTGAAAATATTTCTGCCTTGCAACTATGGCTTCTTGTCCATATCAAGAGCAAGAATCATTACGTGTGAGAACTTTAAAATTGTGATGTTCTGCTGTGTTGGTCTTCAAGATGATCCAAGCATCAAGTGGTCATCGTAGTGACAGTGGTTTTAGTAAAAAATTAAGTGATACTGGTGGAACAAACATCATGAATCTATCGTCAGATAAGATTGTGATGCCTTCCTCCAGCTCAGCATCTTTGGATACCATGCTCGGGACTGGAGTTCCAACTTGGAAACTCTCACGTGTCACTGGTTCATCATGCCAAGCTCTCAGACACGCTGTAGCTGCCCTGAATCGGCTTGACGACTTCACCAGAGAAAAGATTGGATCTGGCTTCTTCTCTGAAGTATTCAAGGTATGTACAATTGTTATCTTTAAAAAATCTTAATCCATTTATGTTTTAATATCTTTCTGACTGACTGTAGTGTGAAACTGATTCAAATAGTTTTCTAGGTTAAAATGTAGAAAATAAGATCTTGGTACCATGAAATTGTGTTTATTCTTGCTGTGATGGGAAAATTATACAAAGTTGTTTCTAATATAAGTCAGAGAACAGCCGGCACCCAGCTAGGTTTTCATTATGGGGGAGGTCATGTCACACTTTTTGCCTAATGACAGGCGAATTGGAATGCAAATTGCCTACCTATCAGTCTTCTTACTCAATGAATGGTCATCGTAGACCTCTGTGGGGTTGTTTGGGGTGGTCATTACCTCCACGACCTACCACTCCCAAGAGGATAAGCCAGCTAACTTTAATGAATGGGCAAATGAATGAAAAATTAATTTCATACCGTTTAGATTCATCAGTGAATCCTGGCCAAGACCACATTGTGGTCACATTGGCATGTATGAATGAATTTTGTAACTGTTTGTAGAAAAAAGATGCTCTTTAAAAAGGTGTTTTAAAATGCAATTGATGCATTACGCTGCATGAAAATACATCTCAAGAACCCAAATTGTTTGTGTGGACCACCCCTAGCTTGAACAAGTCCTAACCGAACTAAGTGTCGACGATCTCGCCCTTTACTATATATGGCCTGTTGTGCTTCAACAAAAGTGCATGTAAAAAATAGGCTAGCAAATCGCCAATCACGTTGGCGCCTAGTGAAGCGTCGTCCAGTGAGGTGGATCTGACTAAGATGGGATGCATCTCTGCGGATCAATGTAACTCGTCGCTCCGCATCGCATAGCATCGCTTTCTCCTGGAGCGAGGAGAGGAGGGGCGGCGGGAGGGAAGGCCGGCCAGCAGGGGCTGGCAGGGGCGCGGCGCGGCGGGCAGAGGCGCCTGCTGCGCCTGTGGCGGCGCACAGAGATATGATACGATACCGAGACAGATTGGCTCGATAGGCTGGGTGTAGAGGTCGACGCGGCAGATAAAATCTTGGCGCACTTTTCTTGGCAGAAGTCGAGAGGTTGCCATTCCTACTTGTGCGTACTGTTTTTTTTTTTGTTTCGGTCACGTTGGAACGCTGACTTGCAAAATAGTGGTCGTAGTTTGTCGACTTTTTCCCTAATGTTGAATGCGCATATTTGACATATGCAGCCGAGATGAGGGCAGAATCCGAAACCTTTTACACTCCCCTCCTCCTCCTCGGGTTTAGCGCTCCGCGATACGATGCACCGCGAGTCTCTTATCTCTGCCGAGCCGAGCGTAGACAAGGTGCTCAAATATTTGCCTGGGGCTGTTCTGTTCGCCAACGGCGAGGAGGGGAACACAAAAACAAAATTAATGACAGATAAGGTAGGAGAGTAGCTAGCTGCATCTGGGCTTAGCAGCTGGACCGTACGGTTTAGTGTCGTTACAAATTCCGTGGTAAATCCCAATGTACGTATTTCCAAAATCCCCCTCCCACACCTAAAAAATTAAGTAGAAAAACACAAAATATATTACAATAGCGCAAACGAGTGTTGTTTCGGCCAGGAGGCGTTGGCCCGCGGCCCCCCGCACGTTAGCGCCGGCCCGGCCCGCACCCCTACACCCGCGTTTCTTTACGCCCGATTTAGTGTATTTTTAGAGCAAACGCGCCGGGAGGAACCGCGAGCCGGCGAACCATCGCCATCGCCCCGCACCACCCCGCCCCGGGCTGCATCGAAATGCACGCAAATACCGGCCGGCCCCGACGCTGACAGCTCGGACTGCAACCGCAGCAACGCTGTGCAGCAGCGCACTTACTATCCCGTCGGGAGCAACGGCAAGAACAAATTTTTGAATGATCCCGGAATGGTCGTGAACGAGGGGGTCATCAACTCCTAGTGCCCGGGTACGAAGGAATACTACATACCAAGGTGGCCGATGGTGGCCGATTAACACCACGCACTTAGTAGTAGCCCCGGCGTGCGGGCGAGTTTGCCCATCGTCGCTGACCATACGGCGCCTTACGGCTCCTACCCGATAGGCAACCCGCCGCCTGCCTGCTTGCGGTACTGTATAAATGTGCGCAGGGTTAATCAGCCACCTCTTATTATTATCTGTAAGATCTATATTATTGGAGGAATGGCACTAAAGAATACCCGAGTTGACGACCACGACCCCTCTCGGTCATTCAATAACTTTCAACGACATATGCGCTATAGTGCTTGTAATTCTGACCATGTACTTCTGTGTGTGTGTTTTTGCCGCAAACAGCTGACTGCGCGGAGCCTTCTCCATGTGATGCACATGGGAAGTTTACAGCGCGCGACCCGCGGCCCGCGGGCCCGCTCTGCTCGTCTGACATTTATCGCCATCCGAGTGTAGCGTGCCGTGAAATTGGAAACGAATATGGGAAAACAATGGAGCTATGGTCTCCCGACTCGACGACAGTAACGCCCCGCCTGCCCCGCTCCGCCCTCTCGTGTCCTGTGCGGCATTGTTGGGGCAGCACTGCAGCACACGGTGCAGCAGGGGCCGGGCGCGGCGTGGCTCGGCGGGGCATCCCGCTGTAAATAGATCGAAATAGACTCCGTGTTCGTCCCTCCCTCCCTCCTCCACCGCCCGCCCTCCGCTGCTGTGCTGGTTGAAGCGGCGCGGGTTGCAGCAGCGCGGCTGTCAAGGACGGAAGCGCGCCGACCCGCGCAGCTGCCGGCAGCTGAGGGAAGGAAGGGGGAGCAGCAGCAGCGGTCCAGCAGCTGCCGGCAGCTGCGGCCAGAGGCGCAGGCGCGCGCACCCCTTTTGACGCCGCTGACCAACGCCGAGTTTGACATGACTGTGGCGTGGCATGCCAGGCATTCCTGTCGTCTCGTTTTCAACAGCGAAAAATGGGCGCGGGTGTGATGGCGGATCGAGCTTTTCACATGCACAGTGAATGTCCAGCGATTATGACATAGACACACACACACACTCTAATGGTTTGAAGAGCGTCGTGTAAAACAGAACGCGTTCGTTGAGCTCCCTCCCCCCGGCGGGCGCGTGCCGGCAGCCCACAGCTCTGGCTGAATCATCGCCGCCCAGCTGGACTGGCGCGGGGCGAGTGAGGGGGGCGGGCGTGTGCTTCCTGTGCCGAACGGACGGACGCACCAGGAAGTGTGTGAACTGTGAGCTGCGAGCTGTCGCGTATAGTGTAGTAGTGTGTATACTGTACTTACCCTGCTGTCACACGGCAAAAACGAGTCCTGGGATTCCTAGGAGACTTGGAACCCCAGGGGATGCCCTGGAAACGAGCAAATTATTCCCAGGGGAGCGAAACCCATGACTTCCCCTGGGAAAATTGCCCGTCTCCATGGCATCCCCTGGGTATCTTCCAACTCCCCTGGAAATCGAAGAAAACTCCTGTTAATACCATGGCTCGTGTTTAGCGTGAGCGGCGAGGGCAGAGGACAGTGGCTTAGGCCACGTTCATTTTCAAAGATTTATCTTATTTAAAATATCGAACCTTTTCACAAACCCTCCCTTTTCTTGGTTTTTAATTTTAAAATCATCCTTGTGAAAGTTTTTCTTTCTGGAGATCTTGAGCGTCTTCATCTCTAGACGTGGCCCTGGTGTGGCCCCGGTCCGCCTGTCAGGAGCTGGGTCAGGTCGCTCTCGGCGAACGGGAAGGGACGCTGGACAGCACAGCGCTGGGGCCGCTGGAGGCGGAGGGTGGCTGGTTAAATAAATTGTGTGAGTCACAGAGTGGGCTGCCACCCCGGGCTGAGTCACCGGGCGTGGCGTGGCGGGGCGGTTCCCGGGCTGGGGCGGGGTGGGGCGTGGCCAAAGGGCCGAGCCAGCGCGGCTGTGGGGTAGGGCAGAGTCCCAACGAGCCGCACGGCTGCCCGCCAAACTGTAAACACACACGCACGCACACACACACGCACTCTGGCTGGTTTCGCGGGAGGCGCATAGGGTGCATCCAAAAGACAACGACCTCACGCGCGCGGGTTACCCAATGGTGATGGCGCACAGAGAGAGAGGTGGGCCTCCTCTCCTCCACCGGCTCCTTATCTGCTGTTTAACGGGGCGCGCTGCAGGCGGCGTGGAGCGCCTGCGGGGTAGGCCGCCGGCGGGCACGGCTGCGTTGCACGGCCCGGCGTGGCCTACCTCCCAGGGGCCAGACTGCTGCAGGCGGGCTCCGCCTGCGGGCTCCGCCTGCAAGCCCCTCCCGGTGCAGCAGTCCTCTCCGCTCTCAGCCCTACCCAATTGACACACACATACACACACTGTTGGGTGCCGGTGAGCCCGGGCCTCTGGTCCGCCTCCTGGCCGCGGAATGGGAGCGCCCGGCCACGCCCCGCAAACTGGCAAACGAAAGTGAATTTGGGATCGGGCCGGCAGGCCTACGCTCTGGCGGCCGGCCCGTGAGGGCCCGCGTGGCCCGGTGCCCCTTCCTCGTCCGTCTCTCTCGCTCTCGCTCGCTATGCGGCCTGGACCTGGAAGGAGCTGGAGGAGACGGGGCTGCTCCACGGTGTGGTGTGGCCTGGCTGGAGAAAACTTGGCGTGGCGGGGCACTGCGGGGCACTGCGGGGCACTGCGGGGCGGGGTAGCGCAGGTCCCGTTCGTGCCCCCTCCGCCCCTCCCCGCGGCCGCGGGCTGCTCTCTGGCGCGCACTTTGGAATGCCGAGAGCGCGCGCAAATTTGAAACTCGGCAAATCTTTTGCCACGGCCGATACACTGGCGCGGACTCTGCGCGACGCGACGCGCTCGACATGTGACTTACTGGCGGCGCGTGCTGAGCTCGTCTCGCGTTATGAAATGTGTGACGGAGAGGGTCTCGTTCAGCACCACAGCCCTGGCTGGCGGTGGACTCGCTTCCTGCCTTGCCCCGGCCTGCCCTGGCCGGCGGCGGCGCCAAGCTCTCCCGTCTCTCTCTCTCACTCCCGCTCTCCATCTCCGACTGTACTTGTCCTGATTTACCGTGCTCCGCCCGGCTCCGCCCGCGGGGCAGTCTGCTTGCGCCGCGCCGTGCCGTGACGGCGCCGCCGCTGCCGCCGGGTTACCCTGGGCAGTCTCGCGGCCCCTCTCCGCGGAGGAGGAGGAGGAGGAGAGGAGGGAGGGGAAGGGGACATATTTTATTTTCGCTTAGCGTGCTATGCTGTGCTGTGCCATACTGTGTGCCTTTGGCCCCAAATCAGAAATACGCGCCCATTTAAAACTAACTAAACAATGCTATGTCTACAATTTTTACCCAGTATTTCAATTGCGCATTGTGAAATTTGTGCAAAGCACAATAAGCTTTTTAGATTGCCAAAGATTTAGATCCTCATTATAACTACACTACGAGGCATTACTTTGCAATTACAAATTTTTATACTTTTCAGCATGCATGCTTGTAAAGCATTGCTTGGCAATTTCAAAGTATCGCAATTACGAAAAGATCTGAATTCTTCGCGATTTGCAAAGAATTTAACAGTGTGTACATATAATTGAATTTGGAATTTAAATTTTCGATGGTTTTCTCTTTTTGGAGACTATTGCTTTTTGTGTTTTGTTTACTGCATTTCAACATGATACAATTTCCTCCGTCCTTGTGATGTGTCTGTGTGTCAGTGCCTGCCTTGCCTGGTGCGCCTGGCCATATGCCTTGGTGAAAGGCGTGACGGACCTGAGGGAGTATATACGAGGTGCGGAGGAGAGGGAAGGGGGGGGGGGGCGAGGGGGCTAAAACGCCTGAAATATGCTCCGCTCGTTACGTTCGTCTCCGCGCCACGCCACGCCACGCCACGCCACGCGACCGTATCAGTGTGAATAATTGCGTTTGAGTGCGTCGTCGCGCGGCGCGCTTGTGGGGTGGGAGGCTGACGGCGCTGTCGCTGCTCTCGCCTTGTGTTGGTGGAGTGTCCCGGAGTGTCCTCAGTGCGAGCAGTCACTGCCGCTAATGGGCCGCCCACCATCCCCCGCGACCTGCTGCCGCGGGGCGCGGGGTATTTGGTCCAAATAGAACGGTTTAACGGGCTGGAAAGGGAGAGGAAGGAGCAGAACGGGCGCAAGGCTCCTTCCTCCGCGCGGTGCGCCTCGCTTAACCCGCGAATAAAACTCGCGGGATGCAAGTGTGTGTCCGCCCGGCACCTGGGGAAAATGGGTAAAATGCTGCAGACTTCGCCTTGTTTGTTTGTTTATTTTTTGTTGTTTATAATCTTTGATGCAGGGGGAGGGGGCACCTGAGTCGGCGAAAGTTTCGTCGTTGGGGAATCAAAGAGTAACAATAAGGGTAATTTGCGAAAAAAAAAGTCAAAATTATATTTCGTCACGGTAAATTCTTTTTTTTCCCGTGTGCGGTAACGCTGTGACGCCTTGCCGCCGCCGGACGACAGCGCGAGTGCATCAATTATTTGCCTCGGCCTCCACGCCCGGCCACGACACGCGTCTAATGCGCCGGATGACGGACGGACGGGAGGAAGGAGGAAGCGGATCAGAGGAGGAGAATCTGTCGTCACCTCCCACCCTCCTCCCGCCGCCCCTCCCTGTCTGCCCGCCTCCCCGGACCCCCCCTCGCGAGCTCAACTGCCGGTAATCCGCTCCCGTTTGCCCTGAATCGTCACATACGGTCCCTATGCCTCCCCCCCCCCTCTCTCTCTCTGGCTCGTGCAGCCTCGGGCCCTGTTATAAAAAAATAAAAAGAGTGGTTTCGTAACGTTTGACGACGGTGCGGAGAATATACAGGATACACCTCTCCTTCAATATACCTTAACATTAGTTACCCTTTTCCTTTTCCGTCGTTGCGTGCTGGGCCCCCACTAGGGTCGTTTATACCATGCGCTGCGGGGAGAGGGGCAAGCGACATATGAGGTGACCAGACCAGCTCAACTGTTGCATTTGCACAGTACCGCAGTACCGCCAACAAACTAATCGGCACTGCACTGGAAGTTCCTCCCCTTTGTTGAGCGTATACTAAACAGGGAGGGGAGACATTCCTGAAGTATAAATTATTAGTATGTTGGTTATATATCTGAAGCTTCCGAACTTGTTGCAGTGCACACATTTAATCCAACCACATACCATCATCAAATCATCGATATTCTGGTATCTGTCTCAACAAAGCGATGGCATCAACTTTGGCTTAGCACACGAATAGACAACTTCATTTCTCTAACCATGTGATGTGTTATTCGTTTCGCAGCTATTAAGATTTGTTAAACCTGTTTCGAAGGAAGTCAACATAATCGGAAGAAATAAACCTTTATGTGGAGAAAATTAAGAAGAAACACAAACTAAAACAATAACAGCAATAAAGAAATCTGTTGGGAGTAAACGTTCTCTTTCGCCTCGCTGCTGCGTGTAACTCCCCTCCGCGTCTGCTCGATAAGCAATCAGGCATAAGGCAGGTCGGTCTCATTTAAAAGAAAGTTCTCGATGCAGCCGAGACGCGCCGCCGGCCGCCGCCGTCGTAAAGCTGGTGGCGTTTACTGTCCGGGCGGGAACTGGACCTGCCGGACCTTCCGCGCGCCCCGCCCGACGGCGCCTCACGCGTCAACAGATTAGATGGTGCGGCCCGGCTGCTGCTTGCCCGGCCCGTGCGCGCGCCGGGCGTCACGCGGGGGTTCGCCTCGCTCTTATTGATGACGACTCGCTCCTGAAACGCGTCACATTTGCGTGTTTGATATACGAAAGTCGCTGACGCGGTCGCGGAAGAGAGTGTGACGTGCGACCGCAATTTTTTCGTTGTGAGATTTGACTCAAACCTTACGCTATGAGAAAAAAACCAATTAAATTTCCCTTCTGAAATTGTTATTTTGCAAAATACAAGAAAAGTCGTTGCAACAACTGAAAATTTTCCGGACATATTTGCGCTTATTTGTGTTGTGTAAGTATACAAGAAAATACAAAAGGGAGTTCTCAAAATATTAAGCTCTGTAAAAGTTCAAGAACACCTTGTTATTTTTTTAACAGTCACTTGGTTTTATAAAATTTCTAGTAGTTATGTTATTTTTAAAACGATTCACTGGGATTAACAGAGTTTGGAGTGGGTGGTTTTCTAACTAGTGCTCGAGTGCTTTAGCTCTTTCCCCGATGTCTGTCGCGGAGTCCACGCTGCTAAGTTCCCTACTGTTTTCGTTTCTTTCGCGGGTTATATCCACAGACGTGGTCACGGCGCAGCGGTGGGCCTGTCGGACTTTTCTTTCCTTATTGTCGTCTTTTAGCCTGGATATAGCCTTCCCCCTGCTCGCCGCTCAGTCTCAGATGACATCACCCTCTCCTCCGCTTCTTCTCCTCTTCCTCTGCGAATGACGGCTGCGTTTTCCTCCAGTTTGGGTCGCTGAACTCTGATACAATCGTTCCGGCTACTTTCTGGAGGCTCCAGGTGGGCTCCAGCGAGCGGCGCGCTTGTGCCTCGCCGGTGTGGTCTGCAGTGCCCCCTCCCCCCCATCCAGATCCCCTTCCCTCGAGCCGTCCCAACGTCCCACGTCGTTGTCTTGTTGTCAAGTGTTTGAAGTCTGGCCAAGGAATTTAGAAACGAGTGAGGAAATTTCGCCTCGCCGGCCAAAAATGCTTTTGTGTCTGAGCAGGCTGAGGCGCTCACCGCGGTGTAAATTGGTGTGTGGCAGTGTGGCGGGGCGTGGCGGGAGGTGTCGCGCCGCGGCCTTGAGCCGGCCTCAACTGGGGTGGTGCACACTAGAGCTTTTGCTCTTGATCACGTGGGCTTCACCTAGAAGAAGAGGAGGAAAATAGATAAAAATCACTAGAAGAAAAAAATGGTGATAATACTACGCGCTCGACATGTGACTTACTGGCGGCGCGTGCTGAGCTCGTCTCGCGTTATGAAATGTGTGACGGAGAGGGTCTCGTTCAGCACCACAGCCCTGGCTGGCGGTGGACTCGCTTC
>NW_026267306.1:651992-660336 GCF_000697945.3 Frankliniella occidentalis | reverse complement strand
TTATAAAATATTTTTTTGTTTTTGTTGTGCCAAGTAACTGAACTAAAGAGCGTGCCTGTTTCATTATATTTATTTTTTGCTTTTGTGAGGACGCAGCGTCGTCGTCGTCGTCGTGACATTCGAAACTTCGAAACCGATAGAGGTTGTTGTCAAAGTAATTGTCGAACGCCTTGTGGTGGGCCCGGCCATTGTCTATTGTGGCCTCACCTCACCCGGGCTCGCGGCGGGCAACTTGGCGCGATGGATAGAGGGGTCCTTACGCCTCGGAGCAGAGTTCACTATCTGCGAGTTCGTTGGGTTTTGTCGAGGCAATGTCTTCAGTGGCCGCGCTTGCTTGCGCTGTATTGTACATTTAGCAATGCCCAAAATGTGTCAATGCCTCTTTGCGGTTTCGTTTATGAATTTGTAGTTGAGTTTGTTGTCGTTTCTTTCGCTGAAGGAACACAATCAAAATTCCAAAACTTTTCATGTTTGGCGCTTATTGGTTTCGCTTCGCCCCATGGCAATTTCCCCCCGCCTCGTCGTTGCCCCACCCATCCCGCGCCCTGGCCGGCCGGCCCTGCCGCGGGTGAGCCGAGCGCACACCTTTATTTTTGCGCGCGCCGCCGAGAGAGGAGCAAAGGGGCGGGGCGGGGCGGGGCAAGCATGTCTAGCCTGGTGGTGGCGTGGCTCGGCTTGGCGACCGCTGGGAAACAAGCTCGTCATAAAATGATGGAATACACAATGGGAGTGCGCGACCGCGCACGGCCGCCATTAAATGATAACTGCCCGTCCCTCCCCGCCCCGCCCCGCCCCGCCTGTTTGCCTGCTTGCCTGCCTGCTTGCTGGGATGAGATGCGATAGTTTCCGGGGTTCGCGAACCCTTATTGTCCTCTCTCCCCTCTCCCCGCAGCAGGTTGTTGCCGAGACTTGAGCCCTTTGGCCGCGCGCGCGTCCAAAGAGCTTGTATAGTAAGCTCTTTGCGCGCGTCGCTCAGAGAGGTTCCCCCGCCAGTCAAGCAGTACCTCGACCTGCACGGCAAAACGTATTGGCTCTGGACAGCGGACACGAAAAGTTATATTTTTGGTTTTCATCGCGATCGGAATCTA
This sequence comes from Frankliniella occidentalis, assembly GCF_000697945.3. Classification (NCBI taxonomy): domain Eukaryota; kingdom Metazoa; phylum Arthropoda; class Insecta; order Thysanoptera; family Thripidae; genus Frankliniella; species Frankliniella occidentalis. Next base: position 659,248 of record NW_026267306.1, on the reverse strand, counting down.
GCGCGCCTTTTGAATTGCCATTTTTAATGTGCATGAATTGTAGTAACTTGGTCCCGCACTAAAAACAATCATATCAATTTTTAAAATTACTTTTACGATATGGAATTCGAGAAAATAATGTTTTTTCCTTCCGGTAGAGACAGTCTTGGGGACTGTCTAAAAATTGTCCTTGCCTCGCCCGGAACAAAGTCCCGCACCGACCGCACCGCAGGGACGGCGCTCCTTGACTCCGGGAGTCGTCCTCGCGGCGCTGCTGGAGGCTCCGCTGGAGGTCGAAGGCCAGGCTGCGGTCCCGCGGTCCCCCATATTAGGGGTGAGCGGGCTGGCGGCGTTATGTAAACGCCTAATGAGCGTGTGCATCCTCGCGCCCTCTGCTGGGCTCCGTGCCGCCCGAGCGCCGCCCAGCAGCGCCGCCCATAGCCCAGCCGGGCTGCTGCGATAGAAAGCTCTCCCGTATCGCATCCCCATCGCCAGAGCGGCTGCCACGGTGTGTTGACCACCGATAGCATCGCCTCGCACCGCCGGCAGGGCCGGGCCGGGCGCCGCCCAGTGTGTGTGGCTTTATAGTAAAGGGATCATGCGAGTCACTTGTGGTCCGCCTCTTATATGCTATGCTTCCTGGCCCGCGCCCCGGGAGGCGATTTAGGAAGGCCGAAGTGCACGAGCCCGCAGCCCGCACGAGCGGGCGAACTTCGGAACCATTATCGTGATTACGACCCGGTTGAGATTTGCATTATTTCGTCATAGGTTCATCTCATTTCCACGGTAATATGCAGAGTGTGATATAACCCCTGGGGGGCTTGGGGGGCTTAGCCCAGATGGAGATACACTGTTGATTTTGTTCTCGGGCTGCCAGCTATAGAAATTTTGAGTTTAAAGCCTGCGTGTGAAGGCACACTTAAAAGCTCTATAGGTTCTTTGCCTTTGGCAGTTTTAAAGTATTTGCATAAGCACTGAACCAAGCCCTCAACACTTTGTAAGGTGCGACTCATAACCTCTGGGATTGTCCAGAAAGTGTGTCCGTTTTTCTCAGATTCATTCGCCAAGTTGCGGGAGCTGCGGCTGCGGGCGCCTGCAAGACTCATGGTAGGCCACCGCGCGGTGCACGCGTGCACTGCAGGCGATATGTTGCCTACCCATCCGGCGCTATGAGAGCTTCCACAAGCTGAGATTGGCAGATTCGTAGTTCATAACGCCGAATGGCGGACCTATTTTCTGGATTATCTCTGTTTTCGGTGAAGATTCCCTTTACACTATATATCGCTTCTATCAAGTAAGTCTTCGCTTCCTTGGACCGATTTGTCCTTATACGCACACACACCATACCTTGTGTGTGTGTGTTTAGAAGCGGGAGTGAGTGGAAGCTCGTGGTGTTACACACACAACCACACAAACACACACGCCTTTCCCTGGTGAAAGGTTTCGGCCGGCGCGGTGAATGTGCGCCGCTGGGCTGGGGGTGTGGTCCTACGGGCGGTGTGGGGCTAGTGATGGATGTCTGCGCGCACGGCGGCCGTACGGCGGCGGCCATGTTGTCGGCTGCTTCACCTTCCCCGGCGAAATATGAACCTCTATGGCTTATCGGCCCCTGGCCTGGCGGAGCCTGGCGGAGCCTGGCGGGCAGCGCTTTTACAGCGCAACGAGTGGATCGCCAAGCTATCATCCTTGTAGTGCAAAAGGGCCCCGCTGTTCGGCCGGTGCGCGGTGCATTTCTCCTTTCCGTGTAACGCACGCCGGATCTTTTTTTTGTTTTGTTTTTTGAAGGTAGATTTGTTTTGTTCCGCGTGTCTTAATTCGTTGTTTTTATTATTATATTCCTCTCAATTCCCCCCCCCCCCTCGTACAAAAATGGGAGAGGAAAAAAGGAGGAGTTGGAGGAGAGCCTCGGCGGCTGTAGATGTAAGAAAAGTAGATGCGATCGCGGAAGGCGCGGCCACAGCAGCAGCAGCAGCAGCTTTTAGCCGGCTGCGTTCCTTTCTGTTTTTATTCACTCTTTATTTTCCTCTCGCCGCTCACCCATCATCAGGTGCGGCTTGAAATTAAAAAAGTGTTCTCTCTCCTCTCTGATCGGAGCTGTGCGCGGAGCTGAGCGCTGCTGCTTGGTCGAGGTCCGCGCAATGTGATCGGGACGTGGTTGGTGGGTATAGTACTTCCTCGCGGGAGGAACAAATGACGCAGAAGTGTGTCAACCTCACTCACCTGTGTGTCAACCTGTTGTTGTGTGGCGGGGCGTGGCTGGGCTGACTGGGGCACCGCGGGGCGCGCTTGCCCTGCGGCCTGCACTCCTTCATGTTATGTCACACACTCGCGGCCCCATAGGCCGCGTGGCCCCATAGCAGACGGGGCGGGGGCGTGCGTGTGACCCGGAAAATTAGTTTTGCCTTTTCGTTGTTATTATTATTATTATTTCGGTGCGGAGCCTCGCCCTGAAGCTCCTTGTTTCCGACACGACCTGGCTCGGCATATGTTGAATTGCTTTTATGTGAGACTGGACGGGAAGTAGTAGAAGCTAATGTTTCGGCCGATTTCGGTACACATTTCGTAAATGTACAGAAATACACACTTCAGGATTTTCTGATTTGTTGTAAATACCCCTACGTGTGTAGAAAAAAATTATCTTGAAAAGATTTTTTTACCGCTCCAGTAGGTGTCACGCACTTGTCCTGCTGACGCACGGAGACATTGCGACATCATTAATACCCTCGTATTTTCCCATCCTCGATGCCGGTCAGCAGGACGTGCTTCGCGTTGTCTACTCGTTTTTTTTTCTTCCCCCCTTGCTGTCCCATTGACCCGCCCCGTATGGGGGAGATGTTTCCCGCTTCCTATTGGTCGCTCCTTATGTCACCGCGGCCGGCCAGCCCCGGCCGCTGAGCAGGTGCAAGTTACTTTGTGACACCTGAGCACCTGTCAGTGTGGCCGCATGCGGCTACGCAATTCTCATATCAGTCGATATCGCCCCCTCTCACTCACCTTCCTCTATGCAGCACCGCAGCTCCCCCTACTGCCTCCTCCCTCAGGCGGTAGAAAGTGTAGACTCGGCAATTACTGGCGCTGTGCTGCGCTGCGCTGCCCTGTGCTGCGCGGCATAGCTGCCCTCCTGCTGCTCCAGAGCGCTGCTCCGGGCAGGGGAGGGAGGGTTCACTCACCCGGTGTGCTGCCAGGTGCATCAGCAGCAGCGGTGGGTGGGTGGGTGAGGCTGGGGCTCGTAATAGCTTAACAAGCCGAGCCAGTTGTTGCTGCTGCTGCGAGCTGTCCGATGAGGGTTATGGGGCTCTCTCAGACTTGCTCGATGGATGATGGGCTCTTGTTCTGCCCCCCTCCCCCCCTCCCTCCCTTGTCAGGTCGGTCGGGTGGAGCCCCTGACGGGTCGAGGGTAGGCCGCCCCGCACGGCGCCGCTGCTCGGCGGGGCGGCCTACCTCGCCCCTGGCGCCAGCGTGAAGAGAGAGAGAGAGAGAGAGAGAGAGAGAGAGAGAGTTGAGCAGGCAAAGTGCAGCGGCCGGGCTGCTGCCTGCGACTTGAGCCTCGTCGTCGGGATGCGGGACGGGACGACGACTCTTCTTTCGACCCAGATCGCTTTTCTCTTCCCCAATGCGCTTCCACTATTATCGAAAGTTTGTTAGGGTTAATTAATTGATGTTGTTTTACTGCGAAATCGAGTCTGTCTTGTTTACTGTAGTAAACAGTAGTCCAAGGACTGGTGAGCAAAATTATTTAAATTTATTTTGCTAAATGTTTCAAATGTGAAAGTTTTACCGTTCTAACGTTTTGCACCACCCTTTCCGCTTCCCCGGTGCGGGACTTGCGAATATTGCGCCCGTCACCCTCCGACAAGCGCTGATACTGTTATCTGGCCCGGGCCGTCATCATAGCAGCACGTGGTCCTTGGCCCACATGCGCCCGCTTGCGCCCGCTTGCGCCCGCTTGCGCCTACATGCGCCCGCTTAGCGCCGCTATGCGCTCTGCACACTTGCCATCCCGGCACCTGCATGGACCACTTTCCTGCCCATCCCCATACATCGTTAAGCAGATGGTACCGACTGGGGGCTTCTTAGACGCCACAAGACATTTCTAAATATGAACGAAAATTTTGTTAACAAGAACACAGTCATACTCTAAAGTTTTCCTAACTTTCTTAGACGTTCAGAAACATTTCTAAATATAGGAAAATGTCAGAACACAGCCCCACTCTTAAATGTGTATCATCTGCCTGCGTTGTTTTGAGCCTTTTATTTTTGGTTTTTTAAAATGTTGCATTATTTCATTTATTGTGTACTTTGCACACTGCTCCGTCGTTGAAGGGTCTCGAGGGGGGAGTGAATGACGACTGCATCGAATCACGCGACGACACAGATGCGACAAGTGTGCTAGTAGTTTTGTGTTGTTTTTATTTTGTTTTTGTTTTCTATCGGCGGGATGGGGATGGGGAATGCGCGCTCTCAGTGGTGTGCAGCAGGTGACCGGCCTAGCGTTAGCCGGCCGCGCGCGGCTTGCTCGAAGGCGCTCACAGCTGCACGCCGCCGCTAGCCGGCCGGCGCGCGGAGCAGCGGCAGCAGCTGGCGGGCGCATCCGGGCGTGGCGCTGCGGGGAGGAGCAGGACGGGGACGGGGAGAGGAGGAGGAGGAGGAGGAGGAGAGGGGCACATTGGCGACACACCGGCCGGGGGGGACCGGCCATTACTGCCTCTTTGATCTGGGTTAGCAGCCGCCGCGGCATTGTTTTGGATGAGCTGCTCTCTGCACCACGCCCCTCCCTCGTGGAGAGGTGGCTCACCCGAGAGGGCTCTCCAGCAGCTCGCCAGCGGCTGCAACTGGGTGGGGCCTTCGGCGAGGGCTCCTTCACTCGAAAAACACATGAAAAATCAGGAAAAGGATCAGAAAATTATAGAAAAAATAATAAACTCAGAAACAGAAATAAGAAAAAAAAACAATATCTGTTGAAGAAGAGAAATTGTTTTACGCTTGTATTTATTGTAGTAAATAAGGGCCTCTCGCAGCCTCTTGCAGCCCTCCAGCAAGGGCCGGGGAAAAAGAACACCTGGAAAGGACTTGTTTCGTCGGCGTGTTTCTCTCATTTTTTGGGGAGCAGATTGGGAAGCCGGTTCCATTGTGTAGCGGTCCCATGCTGCTACACGTGTGATCCATGATCTCTTTCTCGTTTCCGTTTCTCTCTCGCACACACGTACGCACACCTTCTCGTTTTCTCGCCTGATTGGGCTATTGGACCCGGGCCGGGAGTGTTATGGGGTGTTATGTCGTTGGTTCGTACCAATTATTTTCACTTTCCAAGAGGTGTCCTCCCTGAGCCCATTCGGGCTGAAAAGGAAACGACCGGTCGGAGGCTGTAAAACGTTTAGGAAAACTGCTTTTTATCTATCTCGTGTCGTGGTTTCTTTGAATCTCTTCGGAACAGAGCCAATCGATTGTTGTTGTTGCTTTCGTGCTTTTCGGCTGTTTTACTACCAAAGGAAGCGTTTAATTGGCCAGGCGACTGATTGACAAAACGAGGCGAAAAACGAAATTTTCCTTCCATTTTTCTTCTTTTATTTCTCTTGAAGCACAATTTTGCTTAGTTTTACGACTCGTTTCCTGTATTTTTTTTTCCTGTGTCGGTTTGTGCCCCAGTAAGAAGGCCCCCCGGACCGCACCGGCCGGTACAGCAACAGGTACCGGGCCTCGCCACGCCGAGCCACGGCACGGCTACTTTGTTCTTGTTTTTCCACCCCATTGTTCCTGATGCTGCTCCCGAATGACACAACGGGGACAGCAACATGTCCTGTGGGTAATACCTTACACACTGTTAACACTTTTTCACAATTATCCTTCTTTTACTTAACCTGCGCCGCGCGTTATCTTTGTGTTTTTTTAAATAGCGGTGCTTCGTATCTCATGCTAATCCTAGTTACGCTCTACAACAGCGCACCGCCCCGAGCGGCTAATTGTCGGTAACGGGCCTCACTTCGCACCGCTACATGATCAGAGTGATGGTTTGTCCGTCGTCACTCTTTCATTTACGAAGTAATGCCTTTCTCACGCAACCAATCCGCTATCAGATGGTTTAGCTGCGCAGGGAATGATTGAAATCAGATTGTAGGCGAATGAATGACAAAACGGTTTACTTACTGTACACATTTAAAAATGCAGTTCTCCAACGAAGTAAATTTGTTTTTGTACCGAAGAGAATGTTAATGTTAGCATCCATCGCGACTAGAAATTAATTCAAACTTGACATTTACATTATTTCGTTGATACTTGGAGCAAGAACATAAGATGAAGATGATGAAGAGGAAGTTGTTGCTACCCCTGTTCTACCCTCGAGTGAAGATTGATGTTCATTCATTCTGTTCTTTACTTCAATCGAGAAACGCGTTTTCTAGGTTTAGTTCCCACTGGGGAGTGTATGGGATGATTCGTGGGCCACGCGAGATATTTCACGCTAAAGACTCAAAAATTAAAGAATGACTGTATTTGACTATGGTGATCGACGATTTAAACAACGTGTTGAAATATTCTGTCATGGGAAGTAAAAATACCTGGAGGGAGGGCGGGGATTGTTCTTTATATGCTGCTTGGTGCGCTAGTGCGCCGGCCTGTGTGTGCGTGCGGAGGCGGACGCCCCAGCCCTGGCATTGGACGTGCGCGCGGCCCCTGCCTCCGCGGGGTCAGCGCCTCGCTGGAGGACGCGGGGCGTGGCGGGGCGTGGCGAGGCGCGGTGTGGTGTGGTGGATTGCCCAGATGACGATTGTTTCGCTGCGTGGCACTCACGTCAACCTGGGCTGCGGCACGTACCGCTCATCATTGGGCCCGTCACGCGCGCGTGCCCGGCCGTTCTCTCTCTCTCTCTCTCTCTCTCTCTCTCTCTCTCTCTCTCGTTCTCTCTCGCTACCCGCCTCTCTCCCTCTCCCCTTCTCTCTCTCCCTCCCCACCCCCCTCATCTCCGATCTCCCTCCCACACGCTCTCAGATGGTGCATCCTAGAGACGCTAATTTTAGGCCGGCGTTGCAGCGTTGGTGTCGCCGGCCCGCGTGTGGGTTTGGTGTTGTTTCGGGAAGGTGGTAGCGGAGCGTATAGCCGAGTGATCGTGGGCGGAGGCGGAGCCCAATAAAGGATGTCCAAAACTGTGTCTTTAACTTTGTTTTTCCCACACTATGGCCACAGGACTGTTGTGAACGCGGGAATCTGGAAAAGAGGAAACGACATGGGAGTGGGCTACGCTTGTACTTTACTTCCTCTCTGGAAGAGAGTGACAACCCCCC
>NW_026267306.1:641025-651717 GCF_000697945.3 Frankliniella occidentalis | reverse complement strand
TCTCTCTCTCTCTCTCTCTCTCTCTCTCTCTCTCTCTCTCTCTCGGTGTCTCTCTGTCTCCCTCCCTCTCCCTCTGTCCGATCCTTGCCTGCTGGTTTTGATTTACGGCCGTAACACGTAAAGGGCGTAATCGCGCATGATGGCGCGTGGCGGCTGCAGTGGTGGCGGCGGGAATAGTTTGACAGTGAAAGTTGTTTCGGACGCTGCCGGGGTGAGGTTCAACTCAACGGCACCTCAGGCTGCTCCTGCTCCGCGCAAACACCCCATAGTGGATAGCCACCGGGAACCACCAACACAACCACCACCTCAACCACCACCCACAACCACCACAACCGCCAGGAAAATACAGGAAAATGTAGAAGACTCGCTCCACTAATTACCGTATTTTTTTTCCTGTTCTTTACATTGTTGCGGGCATAGCAAGAGCAGGCCGGGTTTGCATGTTTTGGTCTTATCTCTCTCATTCTGTACGGCCGGATCTAAGACGTGAGAAGAGGACCGGCCTGTGGGCCTGTTGGGTAAATTTTAAAAGCAAAATAAACTAGTTGAGGTCGTTTCAATGTGAGAGCAGAGGGCGCGGCCAAAACGCGTGCGCACGCTTCACGCACTCCTCGAAAAGAATTGGAACCTTTCTTCTAAAGTTTAAAAATTAGAACCTTTTTATTATGATTCTGGTGTATGGGAGCAGGGAGATTCATTTCTATTTGAATTTCTGTTTTTATTTTGTTTGAATCGCAAATGAGAACGCCGATGTGGCGACGCTCGACTACCGTGAGCGCATGGCGTCTGCATGTCTGTCTGCTTTGTGAATGTGTATGGAAGTATGCGCGCGAGTTTGTGCGTCACAAAGCAACTTCCTTTTTTATGCGGGTCGTTTTATTCACGGTTATAAGACAAGTCCTTCAGACTACTGTTATCTTGTAACACTGTAATCTGATAATGCGGATGAGTGCGCCTTACAGAGAGTTTGGCTGGATTAAGAGTTTCGCGCGAGGTCAAAACTTGTGTCGTCGTTTTCTTTTGTGGGCTTCATTTTTACGACCGTTGTGACGCAGTGACTTGGGCCCCATGAGGGGGCTATTTATTATTCGCTCTTTTTGTCTGTTGCTGATTCTGTATTCGCCCCGCGAGGCCCTCAAAGCATTGTCTTGGCCATGGCGCCAGTGGGCGCCAGCGGATGCCATTGCTAGGCCTCCTGGGCCTCGCTATCGCAAAAGCCATCGATTGTCATATAACATTCTTTTCGTTTGTTTTTTTCAGGTGAGTCCCGGTCGCTCGTCCGTCTCCTGCGTCAGCCGTGCAAGAGGTATCCTCCAGCATGTGCATTCTCTCATCAAAGTAATAAATGGCTCAGTGGTAACTAAAAGTTTCGGTGCGACACCTGCGACTCTCTTCATCTGTTTAAGAAAAGTGGCGCTTGCTACAGCAGTTAGATGCAGAACGCAAACTTTTTTCTCCGTTTTTTTTTTTTGCCTGCGCCACGTGCCGTCCTGGCGGGTCTGTGAACCACTGTGGCCACCCATCCCATGACCACACCACATGACCATATCCTTGGCACATGAGCCATGGGCGTTAGCAGCCTAGCTCTCGGTTTTGTGAGGTTTGGCTTACCATGACAGAAGGTATCACCTTACGGGAGAGGGGTGGTGGAGGACAGGAGTGGAGCGTGAAGGGGGGTGTCAGCTGTGTGGGGCCTAACAGTAGCTGGAAGGGGGCGGGGGGAGGGGGCAGTGCTGGGGCCAGGCGCCAGGCCAGGTAGCGCTCGGGGCGACTTGAAAGGTTGGAGCGCCGCACGGCATACAAGCTTCCCATGGGAGTGGGCGGGGCGCGGCGGGGCGGGGCGGGTCAGCAGGGCCGCTGCAGGGAGGGTGCTCGTCCTGGCCGCCCGCGAGCCTCTCGGGCCGGCGCTCGAAATAGCGGGGCGCCTGTTGTGTTTGCGATGCGAAATATTTCGCACTCTATCGCATTTACTTGACGTCACTCTCTGGGGTGGTGGTGGTGGTGGTGGTTGTAGTGGTACAACCTATGGCAGTAGGGGCACTGCTTGGCGGACGCGACGTGTGCATGTGTGTGTGTGTGTCTGTGTGTGGAAAGAGCACAGCCGCCCTTCTCAGTCAGCCTGTAAGTAAAGCACACACATTCCGCCAGCACCCTGTAAAGAGGAACCCCCAAAAGATAAATATATTTTTCCTTGCAATATATTTGGCAGGAACAGCAGGGGATGAAAGGGATAACAGGTGTGAAAACAACACATGTCGATATGTTATCGCCATGCTACACCACCACCGAACCGCCCAAGGTCATCACGCTGTGAAACACCGCTTTTCTAACGCGGAGGGTGGCAGCAGCAGCAGCAAGCGAGACCGCGAGGGTCGGTCTGTCCGCTGACGAGCCTTGTCCGTCCGTCCAGCGCTGGGGGATATCAATCTCGTCAATATTAATAATAAATAATGATATCAGCGCATCAAGTCTTAGCCAGGAAATTGCCTCCGGACAGGACGGCCGCGGCGGGAAGCCAAACGGCGAGGGGTCGAGGCCACGGGGCGTGGTGTGGCGCGGTGGTGGTGGGGCGGGGCGGCTGAGATGGCTCTGCATGCAAAAGGGTCGTCCACCGGCCCGCCCCCGCCCGCCACCCCCGCAAGTGGACCACCAGGGTGGGTGGTGGTGGTATTTTGTCGAAGGCCTTCGGCACAACACGTTCGATGCACACGAGTACAACGCAGCTAGTTAGAGGTTGCCTCACTGCTCGCTCACACACAGCTGGTGAGCTTGACGCGGCGAGGTGAGCCGGTGCAGCGGCGAGGGGCTTGTCACTGTCTGCTTGTCGCCTGCCGGTCTGTATCCTCATCCTCATCCTCCTCCTGGAGGGCTTGCAGCGCCGGGCTGCATGATGCCGCGGTGCTGCTGCTGTTGTGACCCTCCTTGACTCGTCCAGCGCCTCCTGGGTCGCTGACCGTCTGCCTGTGTGTTTGTGTGTGTGTGTGCGCGCCGTAAAGAAAGAGTTGAGAGAGCCATTCGGAAATTGGACCCTGTCCAGTGTGTCGTGGCGCGGCCGCGCGGCGCGGCCCGAGCCGGCGTGTGATTCATATGCAAAGCAAGCGAAGCAAGCGACCTACGAGTCGTTTGAATCGAGTCCTGCCCCGGCCGGCCCGGCCAGACCCGGCCAGACCCGGCCTGCATGCGCGCCTGGAGCCGGCTGGAGCCGTGTGTAGTGACGGACTGGAAGGGAATAGTGCGCGAGTGCACCGAAAAAAAAGGATTAATATGGGTAAACCTAATTGCTAAATACGGGATTAGCTAGATACTAAATACAGCTAATTTAGCTATGTCGCGAAAAAATTTGCTTCCAGCTAAAATTTGAGCTATGTAGTTAAATATAAATACATTTTTAGCTACATAGCCAACAAATTAGTTATCCCGTATTTAGCTTTTGGTTTATCGTTTATCTATACCGACATTTTTTTTCTCCCTATGAGACGCCACCGTAGGGTGCCCGGGCCGCGTCTCTCTCGCACACACACGGTGCGCCTCAGTCGACCGCTGCTGCTGGAGCCCGCCGGAGCCGCGGCGGCTGGAGTCGCCCACGCGAGCGCGAGGAGAGAGGAATGTAGCAGGAGGCGGGCCGGGCCGCGGGCCGGGCGGGGCAACGACCACTTCCCTCACCTGGAGGGCGGCAAGGCGACACGTCGCGGGGGGATATACGACACAGGTTAGCCTGTGTAGGATCAACAACTCGCGAAAAAGAAAGAGAAAATATTTACAGAAACCTATTTAATACTTTTTGGGGGGGCTTTGTGAAAATTAAGTTCCAAGTTGGTTTGTTTTTCTCTTTTTGAATTTAATTTCGCGCTGACTGAAGCGCCCTTGACCGCGCGGGTCGCCAGCTGCTCTTTTTGGCCGCCGGCCTCGCTCGCGGCCCCTCCCTCCCGGTGCTCTGGATGGGCAGCTCCGGTAAACGCTCTACACCGGGCAGTGGGTCGGCCAGGAGGAGGAGGAGGCAGCTCCAAATTACTTTTGGCACCCTAAAAGCCGCACGATGCCCGCGCCGTGTGCGGCGGGGCCAAAGGTCACGGTCACGACAACAAGGAGGGACGGGCCGACGGACGCGGGCCGACAGGCGGGAGAGCTGGTTTGGTTTGGTTCGGCTCTGATGAGGCGCGGCAGAGGGGAGAGTTAGAGAGGGAAGGGCTCCTGGCCTGGCGTTATGGAGGTATGCGTCCACCGCTGCCACGCCCCGCCACGCCACGCCCCGCCAGGCCAAGGTGACGGTCAGCTTCGATCTAGTTTCAACTCCCTTGCTGCTGCCGCTACCCCTACCACTCCCCTCGCGCAGTCAACTTTTGCTTATCTGACAACTTGGTCTTTCCATCTCTGCTCTTGTTGTTTCGCACAGAGGGGTGGCTGGTGCTGGTGGCTGCACGCTCGACCAGGCCGACCAGAGATGTACACAGGGCCAAGAAGACCAGTTCCAATACCCTTTGATACAAAATTAAATCGCTGAAATGATGGAAATGAGTGTGCTTGGAGTCTTTTTCGTGAGGGTGTGTGCTTCCTTTGAGTAGCCAGACACACGCGGGACTTCCCCCGCGCCGCGCGCATGCCGTGGCTTCCAAATGTTTTGGTGCTGCCGTTTGTTTTGCTTTTTTTTCGTTTTTTTTTTATGTCTGCGTGCGGCTGCGTTGCATTGTGGGGCCGCACGGCTGCAGCGTGCGGTATGAGAATGTTTGCGGCCGCGGTGCGGCGCCGCGCGTCGAACAGGTGCAGGCGCGAGGTCACTTCCTGTCTGGCTCAAATGGGGACTTGTGGGTACCTCCCGGGGTACCTCTATGGTGGCCTACGGGTACTGCTCGCAGTAATATCATCATCATCGCCCCTCTTCCTCTCTTTCCTCTCCCCCTCTCTTCTCTCCCCCCTCTCTTCTCTCCCCCCTCTCTTCCCTCTCCCTATCTTTCCTCTCTTTCCTCTGACAATCTTTCCTCTCCCTCTCTCGCACAGTCACGCCCATAATGGCGCCCTTTATATCAGTCTACGATGATGATGACGACCCTTTGCGCTCTCCCTTCACCAGCGGTAGCAGCGCAGCCGGACACCAACACACACCAACACAGACACACACACACTCACTACGAACATCCGTCCGCTAATCAAATTATCCCAGAGCTGTGGCGTGGCGGGCCGGGGCGCGGGTCGGGCGCTGCAACGTGCTGTGGGCTGGGCTTGCCCGCTGCCGCGCATTGATTAGCGATTATTTGGACATCCTTCCAGGACGTCCTCTCCGCGTCCGTTCCGCTCCTCCATCCTGCTCCGTGTGTGCGTCGCCTGCCGGCCCCAGCCCCCTCTGGTCCTCGTGGTAATGCCAGTTGGGTAATGCCAGAGGGGGACCCGGTAGGTACCGAGGCCCCCATGATGGCCTTCGTTCGTGGGCCCCGCCCGCCGCGCGCCTGCTCGTCCCAGACTCTACCAAACCATCAGGCTGAGGCTCTGTACATTTTTTTCGTCTTCACCTTTTCTTCAAATGCCGCATACGGCAGGCTCATTTTAGGATAGGGTGAGTGAGAGGGGCAGTGTGGTGGGCCTCCTCGAGGAGCGCGTGCGAGAGCAAGAGAGAGAGAGAGACAGAGCAAGCGAGCTGAGCTCCGGGCCGATGATGCTGACCGTTGTCCTTCACAACAACAAGCAGCGCCGCCGCCTCCCTCCCTCCCTCTCTCTCCCCCCGTTGTGTCATATGGCGCGCGGTGATCATGTGATCATGACGGAGAAAGTGATGCTTTTGCTTTGCTTCTCTGAACGGCCCCCCTCGATCTGAAGGAGAAGAAGGTGGGGTTGGGGGGGGGGGGGGGGATGCCTCCGCCGCGGCGCACTATGGTAGCCAAGGAGGGTGATTGACATGAATGGGGAGCGGAATAGATGGGTTTGCCTGCATCGCGGCCTGCGGCGGCGGCGGCGGTGGGGTGGTGGTGTTAGGTCACCGGCCGGGCAGGGCGTATGTGCAGACTCACCGCGACCTGCACAACTACTTGCGCTGCGCTGCCAAGCTGTCGCAAGGGTCGTAAGACCACCGCCGAGCCACAAACCGACAGAGAGAGAGAGAGAGAGGGGGGGGGGCACTAGTGTGCTCCACCCATCTACGCCCTTTAGCAAAGGCCCAAGAAAGGGGAACAATCGCTTCGCCCTCGCCCTGCCATTTGATACTGCAGTCCGACCTGTCCCACTCTGTACCACCACCGCCGCCGCCGCCACCGCCGTATACATTTCCCCGACTCGGGAAGCGGCAGCGGCGAAACCGAACGGCTATATGGGGCTTTCGAAATTCCTTAAAAGTAAATATCCCTTTTAGTCGGCGGCTGCAACAGCAGCCGTGTCTTTCTGTGAGAGGAATGAATGGGGGGCGGAGCGCGAGGAAACCCAAACCGGAGGTAGGGAAATAAATACACGACGCCGATAGCGGGGTGAGGCGGGGTGAGGCGGGGCGGGGCGAGGTGAGGGCGGGGCAGGACACGGGCCCTGCCGGGTATGTATAGTGCTAATGAAGGGAAGGGAAGGGCAGCCCGGCGAAAGGGAGGATAGAAGCGGCTGATTGTTATGAAAGCGATACCGTGTCCGCCCCCTCTGGAGAGGAGAGGTCCTGCTGCTGGAGGGGAAATCTGGGGGGATCTGTTATCTATGGTTCTTGACGGAGCAGTCCTGTTTCGGACTTATGGAAGAGCCTTCCGCTCCATGGTTGACTCGGGCGTATAGTCGTTGGCAAATAATCCTGGAATGACTTGGCATAAGGCATATATCACCCATAAAGTAAGTCCGTCATTCGCCGAAGTCTCCAAGTTTAGTTCAGTCTCTGCCTGTACAAGCTCTCAAATCGCCTGGTAGGTAGGCAACACTGTCCTTACAGTTCATGCGTGCACTGCGGAGTGGCCTACCCCGAGTCTTGCAGGCGCCAAGCTCATCTCGTGTATTTTACTCCAATGAATCTGAGAAGAACTGACGCGTACTTTCAGAAGTTTCTAAGTGGGTTCCCATCCTTTAGGGAGATCAGAAGCAATTGTCTTAATGCCGCGAGACGTTGGATTGCCCGTGGAATCAGTCTATTGGAAACGAAGGCTTTGCTCCCCATCTCCGAGAGTCGCGGCTCGAAGTGATCCCGCGGCGACCTGGTCATCACGTCTCATTTCTCCGTCCGTCGCTGACCCTCCTCCTCCTCCTCTTGCTCCTGCCGCCGGGCTGCTTTCCCTGCTGCTGCTGTCGCTGTCGTCGTGCTGCTTCGACTGGACGTCGCGTCCGCGTCGACGACCCCACGAGCGCGGCGCGCGGCTTGGCTCGGGAAAAAGGAAAATGTCAACTTTGTTGCGAGACGTTCGGGCGGGCGGGACCAACCGGCGGCCGGCGGTCGGTCGGTCGGGCAGGGCGGAGCCGGAGCCGGGCCGTGAATCTGGGGATGCCCTGCGGAGAGGAGGAGGGGAAGGGGAAATATCTGACATAATTGCTGCGAGGAGGTCCGTGTGGTCGGCCCGCCCCGCCCCGATCACTTTCCCTGCTGTGCGTTCGGTCAGCTGTTGCCATTGGCCTTGGCCGGCGGGGGCACGCCCCGCCCCGCCCCGCCGTGCTGGTGGATCTGGTCCCCGCGGGGGGCGGAATGCAGTCAGACGTGTTATTGGCACCTCACCTGCTCGCGCCCCGCGGCCGACCGACGCACGCCGCCGACGCCGGCCGCTGCGCGAATTTCGTACGGAAGTGAAAACCCCCCACATCGCGCTTTTTCGGTGGGGTTGGCGTGCCGTGCGGTGCGAGAAACCAAAACCGAAGTTTACGACCGAACGACTCGAGGGCCATGAACATGCCCGTATGAGAGGAAGACGTCGGGTGGGAACAGACAGCCAAATACTTGCATGTTTTCTCTGGCGTTTTCTACGCACCTTCGCCTGCATGCCCGGCCAGGCCAGGTGCGCCGCCCGCATACATCGCAGCATCGCGTCCCCCTCCCCTGCCCTCTCCCTCTCCCCCTTGCAGGCCGCGGGGGCCCTCCTCCTGTGGGAAGTCGTCTTCTTCTTCTTCGTCACTTTCCAAAGCGGCCAGAGGCGACGCGCACAGGTGTTTTTATTGGGGCTTAAATCAAGGGGGCGATGGGCCTAGAGAGGCCTGTGAAAGTTGTTTCATTGGCTGCACGCGTCGTTTGCGTATGTGCATGCCCAAGTGCCACCTGATGCAGCTGCTGTGTCGTGGATGTCTTCTCGCCTTGTCTTTTTTTTTATTATTCTTTTCTCGTCTTGCGGCGCGTATTATAACAATATTTTTTTCCTTCTTCCTTGACTCTGCTCTAGATTCTTCGCTCAATTTTTTTTTCTCTCCTTTTTCACTTCCCTTTCACATTAATTCTCTTCCTCCATCCTGGCTGGTTGGGGTCCCAACAGTCCACGGCGGCGGCTCGGGTCGTGCGAAGGAGGCGAGCGCCGTCGAGAGGCCTCTCGGGCCTGTTGCTTTTCCCGCGCCCCACCCCGCCCCGCCCCGCCCCACCCCGCCCCGATACACCCTACCCCGCCCCGCCACACCGAGGCCCTAAAGCGCCCTAAAGTGCCCTGCTCTTGCGACGCAGCACTGCCGTCCAGCAAGAGCCCAGAGGCCGCGCCTCCTCGGCGAGGACCTGCAAGTCGGAAGTTGGGAATCTGATTAGCTTTGTGGCTGGTCGCCCCGCTGGTCGGTCGCTGGGCCGGCGCCCGCTCTCTGGCGCGGTCGCATGCAGTCCCGGCCCGGTCGCTCTGGCGCTCTGGCCCCGAGCTGAGGGCTTCAGGTCAGGTTTTTAACTAGGTTAGGTGCTGTACGGGTTCGAGTTGTCTCCCCACCCCCTTTTCCTCCTCACTTCTCTAGAAAGTCTGCATGCAAGTGCCATTAAAATATATTTGTCCATATCTTTTTGCTGCTTGGAATATTTGAGTGGCTGTAAGTGTGTACGTTTTTCTTTCATTTGTTGTATATAACAACCAAGGCGTCATTTCAATTTATGCGTATTAGAGTTGCCCTAGCAGCAAATATGAATGAAACACCACTGGGGTCATCTATTAAAGTATGTCTGCCATCCCCTGTCCGGCTAGTCTTTTTAGGCTCCCTACTAGCGCCTGATAGGTAGGCAATATCTTTTCTTCGGTGCATGCGTGTAGTGCGGGGTGGCCTACCCCGCGTCTCGCAGGCGCCTAGCTCCCGCGTAATTTACCGAATGAGTCAGCGAGAAGAAAAACGGACGCACTTTCTGGTCTGTATACACAAACTTGTCGAGCTGCGTTTACACATGCTTGGTTCAGAGGTGGATTGGACGACCGGATGCTTAAGCTGCGCCGTTCTCGCCCCCACTCCCTTAGCGCGCCGCGGTTCGCATGGTTGTTGCGCCGTGGTACTCCCCGCCAGCGCGGCAATTGGCTTTTTGGAACTGGCGCTCTGTCCCTCCCGCCTGGCCTGGGCCCGCCTGGCTTGTACTGCACGCCTTTTACTTTGCATTGTTGCGCAACGCGCCTCGTGTGTAAAGCGGGGCCGCCTCGCGCGCTGCGAAAGGATGTGTTTGTGACCTACACTCGGGCCGGGCTGGGCTGGTCCTTCCCCGCCCGGCTGGGTGGTATCGGATGCGGCGCCGAGTGCATCGCCCTGCATTATCACCACACTCACTCACTCCCAGAGCCCAACCCGGCGGAAGTGGAAGTGGAAACGCACCTTTAGGAGCACACACATGGGAATGCGAGTGACACATGACATGACCGATATCTGCCGATATCGGTCTCTAGGGTGGGTGTGTATATGTTTACTTTCCCTGAATCATAGTCCAGGAACTTAGTTATTTAGCATTTATGCCCGCTCGATATTCCTCTGCATCAAAAATTCAACTTTGTGTCTTAAAGGAAAGGTTTGTAAACTTTTTTTTCAAAAACAAACCCGTTTGGTCTCTCATGCTCAAAAATTCGAAAAAACAACAACAAATTGTGACGTTTAAGCCTTTTCGTTTTCATTCATTTTGGGTTACTGTATTGACTGCTCTTAATTGTTTTCCCAATCCATGTCATCTTTGGGATAGAAATTTAAAGCAGAAATCAAAAATTCTGAAATGTCGTTTTAAAACAAGCGGCTTTGTTCGAAAAAACAGTGTAAAAATTTCGTTTTAAAACGATATCGTTCAGTGTACGGTTTAAAATGTTATCGCGGCAATTGCAAGAAACAAATCTGCTTAATACATTACAATTACCCTCCTAGTTACATCCGTCGCATCTAATTATGTGTATTGATAGCTTCATTTTATATACAGGGCTCTTAAGCCGCCCCCGGCGCCGACTCGGGGAAGCAGCCATCATAATGACGCTAACGCTAACGGGGAATGTCCGCTAGACGGTTGTGTGCACCTCGTTTCTAATTGCCCCGAGGCGTGGCGCGAGTTTAACTTCACTTTCGTTACGCGCGGAGGGGGCGAGGGGGGGGGGGGCGTAACGCGTAACGCACACGGTGTCATTGAACTTGCACGCCGCTGGGTGCACCAAACCCTGCTGCCGCTGCTGCTGGCGCTGGCGCCAGAGGAGGAGGCGGCTGTGGAAGTCATGGGGAAGGGTAACAAGTTTGTGTGCGTGTGTGTGGAAAAGGGGTGGGGGATATTCGTACCGGTACTGATAAATGATTGCGTTGGTCGTAGTGGTGATGGTGGTGGTAGTGGTGGTGGCGATGCTG